>NC_059427.1:19738611-19956111 GCF_021028975.2 Sphaerodactylus townsendi
TNGGGGGGGGGGCATCCAACTCAGGTTTTGCCCAGGGCTACAGTTTGCCCAGGGCTGCCTCATTACGCCCCTGCAATAAACCTTTGAACCATTACTAGAAAAAACCGTAGGGAAGACAGGGCTTTTCTTATATTCTCCTTTTTTAAGATGTCTTAGTTTGGAATTTATTTGTACATGGTTTGTTTTGTGTACGCAAATTTATTGACTGTAATAAATTTAACTGAACTATTCACCTCGAATTTCTTGGGTGAGACCTAGGCCTATGCTGCCAGCTAGGGATATCAAGAGATATAGTAGATCACACAGCCTTCAGGAGGACACATAGATTCTGAACTAGATATGTGCTAAGGATTCAGTATGCAGAACTTAATTCCATACATGCAGAAGCCTGATTCAGATCAGGAGGGCCACCCATAGGGGTAGGGGAAACCACCGCCACCTCCCCCACATTGTCCCTGATCAAAGCAAGACACTGTGTTTTCTAATGGGGAAACCGATACACACACAGACACCGTCCCCCGTCCCGTCCCCCACACACCGTTGCAGACGTAAACTGAATCAGGTCCCAGGTGACTGGGAATGAAAAAAGTTGCAAGCTAGAACTCCCAGACACAAGGACTGACTGTGTAAGCTCTGAGTCGCCCCCCCAAAACCTTTTGGCAAGGACATAGGAAAGGGGGGGGTTTCTCGGGTTCAAACCCCCCCATTCATGTCCGAAGCTCCGCCCCTCCATTTTTGGGGTTTTAAAACATTTTTAGTGTTTTTTGGTTTTTGGCCTGCAGGGGGCGTATTGTTTGGGCTAGCAGCACCAAACTTTCAGGGATTGTTTGGGGGACTCTCCTGATGATAGTACCCAGGATTGGTGAGGTTTGGTTAAGACTCCCAAAGGGGGTGCCCCCATCCTCCATTGTTTCCAATGGGAGCTAATAGGAGATGGGGGCTTCACCTTTGAGGGTCCATAACTTTGGACACCCTGAACCAAACTTCACCAAACTTGGGAGGCATCACCAGGAGAGTCTCTTACTGATGGGTAGCGTGGTGGCCAAGTTTGCAGATGATACCAAATTAGGTAGGGTGGTGAGCACCACAAAGGATTGCGAAGAGCTCCAAGCGGACCTTAATAAATTAGGTGAGTGGGCTAAGAAATGGCAAATGCAGTTCAATGTAGCAAAATGCAAAGTGATGCAAATAGGGGCAAAAAATCCAAACTTCACATACAAGCTACAAGGGTCAGTGCTATCAGTCACAGACCAGGAAAGGGATTTGGGCGTCTTAGTTGATAGTTCCATGGGAATGTCAACTCAATGCATGGCAGCTATGAAAAAGGCAAACTCTATGCTGGGGATAATTAGGAAAGGAATTGAGAATAAAACTGCAAAGATTGTCATGCCCTTATATAAAGCCATGGTGCAACCGCACTTGGAGTACTGTGTCCAGTTCTGGTCGCCACATCTCAAAAAGGATATTGAGGAGATAGAAAAAGTGCAGAGAAGGGCAACAAGGATGATTGAGGGACTGGAGCACCTTCCCTATGAGGAGAGACTGCAGCGTTTGGAGAGGAGATGGCTGAGGGGGGATATGATTGAAGTCTATAAAATTATGCATGGGGTAGAAAATGTTGACAGAGAGACATTTTTCTCTCTTTCTCACAATACTAGAACCAGGGGGCATTCATTGAAAATGCTGGGGGGAAGAATTAGAACTAATAAAAGGAAACACTTCTTCACGCAACGTGTGATTGGTGTTTGGAATATGCTGCCCAGGAGGTGGTGATGGCCACTAACCTGGATAGCTTTAAAAGGGGCTTGGACAGATTTATGGAGGAGAAGTCGATTTATGGCTACCAATCTTGATCCTCTTTGATTTGAGATTGCAAATGCCTTAACAGACCAGGTGCTCGGGAGCAACAGCCGCAGAAGGCCAATGCTTTCACCTCCTGCATGTGAGCTCCCAAAGGCACCTGGTGGGCCACTGTGAGTAGCAGAGAGCTGGACTAGATGGACTCTGGTCTGATCCAGCTGGCATGTTCTTATGTTCTTATGATACCCTGAAAGTTTGGTGCTTCTATCTTAACAATTGCACCCCTGACAGCAGGCACCCCCCCAAATTTCCCCAGATTCTCCTTTTAAATCCACCCCCTCCGACATGGATTAAAAGGGAGAATCTGAGGTCCTCAGTTTAGAAGAAGAAGAAGAGGAGTTTGGATTTATATGGCCCCTTTCTCTCCTGTAGGAGACTCAAAGGAGTTTACAATCTCCTTGCCCTTTCTCCCTTACAACAAACACCCTGTGAGGTGGGTGGGGCTGAGAGCTCTGAAAAGCTGTGACTAGCCCAAGGTCACCCAGCTGGCGTGTGTGGGAGTGCACAGGCTAATCTGAATTCCCCAGATAAGCCTCTACAGCTCAAGTGGCAGAGCAGGGAATCAAACCCGGTTCCTCCAGATTAGAATGCACCTGCTCTTAACCACTACGCCACATTGAAAGTGATGCTGTTTCAGGGTGGGGGATAATCCACCCCACAACAGCATCACTTTCAATGTTGTTTTAACTGGGGTCCCCAGATTCTCCCTTTAAGGTTGATTTAAAAGGAGAATTTGGGCTCTCTAGTTTAAACACCATTGAAAGTGATACTGTTTGGGGATGGATTCCAGCATCACAGTGGCGGGGGCGGGGGGGGGCGCAAATCTCAGATTTCGCACCATGTGCCATTTTCCCTAGCTATGCCTCTGCCCAGAGGGGAGGGCAGAAGGAACTGCCAGCTGGTGGGGGGTGGGACAGGGGAGTCTGCCCTCCCTGGTCTCGAAGAGCTGCTTTTATAAGTGCTAGGCCAGGGGCGGGCCTTGGAGAGGCGTGGCCATGCCCTAGGGACGGGTGGGGATGAGTCCTCCTCCCAAGAACAGGTTGCTCGACTTGTCCTGGAATCAGCGGTGGAGCTCAGCTAATAGAGATGGGGAGGGTGTGGGCGGACACAGCCGGTGACAAGAAGACTCGTTGGTTACGCCCCACAACAACAGAGGAGCTGCCAACCTGGCAGCTAGACAGACCGGGGGCTGGGGAGCTCCCTTCTTGCAGCTCTACTAACCTGGAGGTCCGCAACTTTGCAAACCAGGTCGTGTTCCCCGCCGGGGGCCATTGAATGGGTAGAGGTTACCGGGACAGGCAGCCGGGTAGCCCATGCCCCTGAATAGGAGTCTGAAGATAGCTGCTGGAGACAGGCTGGGAAGGTGAGTGGCTTCATTTCCCTCCCAAAATGTTCTCGATTAAAGGCTCCCCGACGAGACAGCTAAAAGGAACTCTTGCCCGCTGTCCACAAGCTGAACCCTGCACAGGAAGCATTGCAGAGATTTTTGCATTTCTCTAAACACGCGTTGACTGCACTTTTCAGTCCTCTCTCCCGAGGTTGAAAAGCTGCAACAGAGCAAGCAGCAAACGGGACAAAAACAAGGGATTCGTAGCTCGCGCATTTTCCTCCCGCCCGTTCCAAGGCGTGCCTGGTCCTAGCTCCCGCAGGCGTCGTTCACAACAACCCTGTGAGGGAGGCGAGGCTGGTGGAGAGTCACTGCAGAGCCGGAGAGTAGTTGAAAAGCCGCGCAGGGACATCACGGACCGGCCCCCAGAGTGCGGAGTCGAGTCAAATTATGCTCCGCTTTAGACTTCACTTCTGTTTCAGCAATTATCGTTCGGTTTCTAGCTTACAGGGAAACGAAAATCAGCTTGCAAATGACTTCCAAGCAATCGGGTCGGTTGGGGTGAAGCGCTGCAGTTTCGCTTTCCGTTTACATTGTTATGTAAGTTTAGGAAGGCTCTACCTGTTTCATATCGTGGAGCAACACGGAGAGGAGCCACGGCTCCTGGAGTAAGTACGACCTTTGTAGGATGGGAGGATATGTTTTGAGTAGAGGCTTTCAAATAGTTTAAAAGTTGAGCTCAGCTTAGTTAGGACTAGTGCTAAGGAGCATGCACTGCGTGGTAGAATGTGGGTTTGTCACATGGGGAATGCAATTGCCTCCCTTCCCCCTCCCTCTTCACGGGGACAACTGATCCCTGCTGCTGGTGGGGGTGGGGTTCAAGACTGGAGACATTCAGTAGGTCAGTGATGGCGAACCTATGGCACGAGTGCCCGAAGTGGCACTCGGAGCCCTCTCTGTGGGCACGCGCACACAGTTCATCATGTGGGGGTGGAAAATCACCCCCCACACACAGACATCTAGGCTGGCCTGGGCCACTGAGCATGATGTGTGTCCACCACGGTGAGCAGGGAGGACTCGGCTGGCGGGCCTGGTGCCTGTGCTCCGGGTGGCTGCTGCTCGAGGGGGGGGGGCGTGCAGAGGAGGCAGAGATGCTAGAGAGGCACAGAGCGGTGCACGTGGGACTTGCTGGAGGCTAGAGCAGGCTGGCCCCTGCTCGAGTGGGTGGGGCAGAGAAAGAGGGAGCCAACCGTTTTTTCTAAACTAAAACCTCAGCATTCAGGTTAAATTGCCGGGTTGGCACTTTGTGATAAATCAGTGGGGTTTGGGTTGCAATTTGGGCACTCGGTCTCAAAAGGGTTCGCCATCACTGCAGTAGGTGGTCTGCCATTGTCATCAGGACCCTCGAAGCTGTTAGGGGTGGCACCTAGCTGGTTGAGGTGCATTTCTAACTCCAGACCGGGGCTTTATAAAATAGATGGTGATTGTATCTGGGTGACTTGAGATGCACCCCTGTCAATGTAGCTGCTTTTCGATATACCGTATTTCCCCGAAAATAAGACAGCGTCTTATATAAATTTTGGCTCCCAAAGATGCGCAATGTCTTATTTTCAGGGGATGTCTTATTTTTCTGTGCTCTGTTCGTCGGGCATGCTTCCAAACCCTGTGCTTAAAAAAGGATGCCCTGTTTATTCTCTGAAACATTTATAAATGCCAGCAACTGAACAGAGGCACAGTGGCCACCTGACTAAAATTGCTTCATTGCCCAAGACGTTGTGTAAATTAAAACATTCGTTTAACGCGCAACAACTCCCTCTCCCGCTTTTGCTGACGTGTGGGCTCAGGTGAGCTAGGTGCTTGAGTCTCTGCGGCTGAAGCAGGGCCGGATGCACGGCCTGCTTCTGCGGGCTCTTCTGGCTCTGCGCCTTGACCTGGCTGTTCACCCTGTAGAACCATGGTGGCGAACCTTTGGCACTCCAGATGTTATGGACTACAATTCCCATCAGCCCCTTCCAGCATGGCCAATAGGCCATAATAGGCCATGCTGGCAGGGGCTAATGGGAACTGTAGTTCAAAACACTGGAGTGCCAAAGGTTCACCACCACTGCTGTAGAGCCCGCAGGGGTCCTGGCTGCTCCACCTGGAGGTTGGCACCTGGAGGTTGGTACCTCCACCTGGAGGCTGGCAACCTTATCCACTGGATGGCTAAGGCAAAACACGAGAGAGGCTGATAAAATTATGCATGAACTGGAGGAAGTGGACAGAGGGAGCTTTCTCTTCTGCTCCCACAGTTTTAAAATTTAGAGACACCCAATATGTTTCTGAGGGAAATGGGTTCATAATGGACAAAAGGAAAACTTCTTTACTTTGGCTGATTCCGCATGGGCCAAAAACAGCAGTGTGAAAACGGTGTGAAAATGGTGTAAAGGGGTTTAAAATGGTGTTAAAGGGTTTATACTGTTTTCACACCACTGTTTTTGGCCCATGCGGAATCAGCTTCAGTGAGTAATTCAACTGTGGAATTTGCTGCCCAGGGAGAGGAATAGAAGAAGAAGAGTTTGAATTTATACTCTCTCCTTTTTCTCCTGAAAGGAGAGTCAAAGGGGTTTACAAATGCCTTCTCTTTTTCTCTACACAGCAGACACCTTGTGAGATAGGTGGGGCTGAGAGAGTCCTGAGAGAACTGTGACTTGCCTGAGGTTACTTAGGAGGAATGTAGGAGTGGGAAAACAAATCCTGTTCACCAGATGAGAGTCTGTCACTAGTGTGGAGGAGTTGGGAATGAAACCTAGTTCTCTAGATTAGAGTCCACCTGCTCTTAACCACCACACCACACTGACTCACAATGGCCTCCTTCCATCCCAACAGCGTGCGGGTGGGGGCATTCCTCAGGGCCGCCTCCACCTCTTTCTCCTGCAGTCTGTTTGCGGCCAGCTGCCAGGAGAAACTGCACTTGGGCGGAGAGAAGAAGAAGAGTTTGGATTTATATCTCCCCTTTCTCTCCTGCAGGAGACTCAAAGGGGCTGACAATCTCCTTGCCCTTCCCCCCTCACAACAAATACCCTGTGAGGTAGTTGGGGCTGAGAGAGCTCCGAGAAGCTGTGACTAGCCCTAGGTCACCCAGCTGGCGTGTGTGGGACTGCACAGGCTAATCTGAATTCCCCAGATAAGCCTCCACAGCTCAGGCGGCAGAGCAGGGAATCAAACCCGGTTCCTCCAGATTAGATACACGAGCTCTTAACCTCCTACGCCACTGCTGCTCCTAGGTGGCTAGTCAAGTAGCATTGGTGGGCACAGGGTCAGGGGTCTTTGGCCCCACCCACTGACTTGTTCACAGCCTCCTCCTCCTAGCCCCTGCCTAAATCAAAAGTCCTGTCTGGGCGGGGGCTGCCCCAATCTCCTTCTGGGGTGGGACATGCGTGGAAGGGTCAGTAGCTTGTGGGCAGAGAAAGGCCTCAAAGTTGCAGTGAGTGGGCGGCCGGAGTCCTCAACTTCACCCACGTTTCTCTCTTGCCTCCCAGTGGAGGGCCTTCCTAGCTGCTGCACAGTGGAGCAAATTAGGCCTATCATGTAATCCAGACGAAAGGCACCCCATTTATATGTTCACCAATGAACCTGACTGGGAATGTATGTATGACTCATTCCAAAAAAAGAAAAACAAGCCAGTGGCTTTAGTGATCAATCAGTAATTTATTCCAGCCTGAGCTGTTGTCATTCAGACTCACTTACTCAGATGCATGAGGGAAGGGCTGTGACTCAGTGCAAGCAAGTCCCAGTTTTGATCCCTGGCATTTCCTGCTAAAAAGGACCAGGGTTGTGTTTTGTAACCTCCCAAACTCCCTGGAGAGGTTGCAGCCAGCCCGAATAGACAATACCAGCCGTGACATGCCAATGATATGATCCAGTACAGGGCAGATAGGTATGTTCATGTCTATTAGGTTGTTTTTATACTCACCACAGAAAGGTGTGTGTGTGGGGGGGGGGTGATTTTTCAAAAAGGGGCTGGTTGAAATTAAGATCTAATACAAAGAGAAATCCATTCACACAGAGTGAATGAGGACCCTTGATATCAGTTGTCAGATAGAAGAAGTTCCTTTAAAGCCCTTGAACGCGAGGTGGTGTCAAACTCGCTGTTTCTCCAGATGGATGGCCTGATCATCCCATGCCAGCATGGACATGGCAGGGGATGATGGTTTGCAGTCCAGCTAACACCCGGAGGGGCTGAAGTTTACGCACCTATGCCCTAGTCAACTGGAGTTCCATTCATCTGCGGGACCGCCTCTCCCAGTATGCCCCTCAGAGAGTGCTATACTCAGTGGACTTCTGGTCGGTCTATCAGCACTGAACTAAGAGAAAACATACTTTTAGCATTGGTATTTGACTCCATTGTCACTATCAAACATTTATAAGACTTGCTCTCCAAATCGTTGGAAATGCGGGGGAAAGGACGGATCTTTCTTCCACTTATGGTGCGAATGCAAAAGGGTCAAGAAATATTGGAATAAAACACATAATTGTATCTCAGAAATGTTGGGAATAAGATTTGATAAGAATCCACAGCTATATCTCTGAGCCGTTTTTGACAATGCTAACAATGATTTGGTAAAATATAATAGTTTAATCTTCTATTTAACAACTGCGGCCAGAATGGTGCTTGCGAAATATTGGAAATCGAAATACTTACCATCTTTGGAGGAATGGGTGGGAAAGGTTGTACAATATAGAAATATGGACTTATTAATAAACAAATTAAAAGAAAATACAGACAATAGAAAATTAATTAAATGGGACATATTTATGACTTACCTTAGCATGGAGGACTGGCATCCAGAACCACCTAATGGCGGACATTTGAAACTAATTTCAAGTAGATAGATTTATATTATATAAGTATGCATTAATAAGTATATTAGGTTAATAGATTGTACGAGAGATAGAGAGATGAATTCGATGTTCCGCTGATTTAGTTTCTTCATTGTATTTACAAGATTGATAATGCAATACAGGATACAACTATAATCTCTATTTTCTACCTTCCGTTTCTTTTTTCTCTCATCTCTTCTTCCTTTAAACTTACTTTTTATATATTTTTTCTTTTGACTTATGATGCATATGTTTATGGATTTGTGATTTGAATTTTATGTATTTTTGAAAACTTAATAAAGTATTTATTAAAAAAAGACAGTGCTATTCTCAGCTAATAATAGCTCACAGGAGATCCCTGCCCCAGGTATTGTCCAACTTCCCTCCACCAGGACTAGACCCTTTTCACAGGGCCTGTAAGACTGAGTTATTCCACGAGGCCCATGGTTGAGGACAGCCACAGTAGACCTCCTAAGCTGGCCTCTCCTCTTTTTCGTTCTTTATATTATTTTTATACTTTTATGTTGATTATTAGCCGTACCCTCAGGGATATAAGGGAAGGGCACCATGTAGTGGGAACTGTAGTTTTTAAGTATATATGTTTAATTGCATAATTTTAATTGTATATACATTGATGCAGTGGTGGGATCCAAAAATTTTAGTAACAGGTTCCCATGGTGGTGGGATTCAAACTGTGGCGTAGCGCCAATGGGGCTGGGTGGGGCACGACAGGGGCATGGCCGGGCATTCCAGGGGCGGGGCATTCTTGGGCGGGGCTGTGGCAAGGACGCAGCCACTGCGCCGGTCCTTGGGCGAGAAACAAATGAACGCAGGCGCAGGCTGCCACGCACGCCGGTGCACCTCCTGCTAGACTGCTTCCAGTTCTGTGCGCTACTGCTGAGAGGAGGGGCGTAACTAAGGCAAAAATCACGTGGCAAAATCACCAATTAGTAACCCCCTCTCAGCACACACAAATAATTAGTAACCTACTCTCGGGAACCTGTGAGAACCTGCTGGATCCCACCTCTGCATTGATGTCCACCACTCTGAGCCCTGTTCAACAGGGGAGAGTGGTTTATAAATATAACTGTAATAATGACAAGAGGATGATGAACATGAACCCAAACTTAAAATACTACAGGAGGTTACAGACGGATCTGCAGTATATTTACACTCATAGTGAGGGAGAAGTCCCAGATAAAGATCTGGAGGGTGGGGTGGGGAATAGTCTTGAACTTAGTAGGTCCTAATTCAGTAGTTTTGGAAAATGCAAATAGCTGAATGCACTGACAGCCGTGCGCTTATGCTGCTATAAATGTTGTAAGCCTTTAATAGGCTCCCTGTGGGGGAGGGAGGGGGCTTGGTGCAAAACTGAAAGTGTTCTGCCTTTCTGGGAAATGGTGTGACTTCACTTCTAACAGGGGTGGATTGCAGTTATTAATCAAGCCATCTGTCAACTGCAGTTAGCTCTGCTCCTAAGTATCTGTTTTTAATTGCATGCTTGATTGATATGTGACTTGGGCGCATCTGCATGTTTCACTTTCCAAGCAACTGGTATTTAGGTGATCCGCTGCACTCCAGGGAGAGAGAGAAAAAACCCACACATGAGAGAGATTAGATAAACTGTCCAGCAGCCAACAGGTTTGGCTCAATTTACGAAGAATCTTTCTTCTCCCCAGATGCGGGCGAAATGTTAGGAGCAAAAGTTACCAGGCTGTGGCTACACAGCCAACAAAACCCACAACAGCCAGTTGATTTTGGCCTTGGAAGCCTTCTACAATACACAAATTGTTTTCAGTGAAGTGTTAGCCAATAGAGCATTTTCAATTTAATATCAGCTTTTATGTTTCACCTGTAAGATTTCCAACCTGGGTGGCTGGAAAGCATCCACTGCTACAATTGATTTCCAGGCGACCAATCAGTTCACCTGGAACAAATGGCCACCCAGGAAGGTGGGCGCTATGACATTATAAGGCAGTGATGGCGAACCTTTTCGAGACCGAGTGCCCAAATTGCAACCCAAAACCCACTTATTTATCGCAAAGTGCCAACTAATGTCATTTTAAACTCGAACACTGAGGTTTGAAGTTTAGAAAAAAAACAGTTGGCCCTGGAGGCTGACGTTACCGGCGTAAGCTTGGTGAACCCACTGTGCAAACGCCTCGAATGGATCTAATCACGCACCCCTAGGAGGGTTTACTCTGCAAGTAAAGCCCCATTGCTGTGCAAGCAATCGAAGCATACTCCCAGGTAAAGGATCATGCCCAGGCCAGCCTAGGGGTGTTTGGGGGGGTGATTTTCCACCCCTCCCACATGATGAACTCTGTGCACGCGTGCCCACAGAAAGGACTCTGAGTGCCACCTCTGGCACCCGTGCCATAGGTTCGCCACCACTGTTGTAAGGTACTGAAGTCTCTCCCTTCCCATTCTCTTCAGTCCCCATTCTCCAGATATTTCCAAAATCAGAGTTAGCAATCCTATCTATGTTTTTAGGTTCCTTGTTTTTCCAACATAACATTTACTACAGGAGGATTGGATGATGTAACTCAACACAAGTTATATGTACATACGGATGTGTATGTGTGTTTGTTATGAAATCTTTTATATATAACTTGTATTGTTTCCTATCTAAAGGATTGATGAAATATTTTATATTGCATGTTAATTTACAACAATTAGAAGGAGAAGAGTTTGGATTTAAACCCCGCTTTTCTCAGTTGCAGACCCTTACTTCCAAAGGGTTAATTTGTGTATTGTCAAAGGCTCCCACACACGCCAGCTGGGTGACCATGGGCTAGTCACAGCTTCTGGGAGCTCTCTCAGCCCCACCTACCTCACAGGGTGTTTGTTGTGAGGGGGGAAGGGCAAGGAGATTGTCAGCCCCTTTGAGTCTCCTGCAGGAGAGAAAGGGGGGATATAAATCTAAACTCTTCTTCTTCTTCTTCTTCTTCTTCTTCTTCTTCTTCTTCTTCTTCTTCTTCTTCTTCTTCTTCTTCTTCTTCTTCTTCTTCTTAGCATCCATTTTCTCCAGGAGAACTGCAGTCTGGAGATGAGCTATAATTTTGGGAGATCCCCAGAATCCCACTACAAGCTGGCACTCAGCACCCCCATCTCAGGTGCTTTGTGATAGAGAGGGACTGTCAAGGTTTCTGAATGTGCATCCACAGTGTGTGCAGCATTTTGGATTGAACCAAAATGCGGGGGGGGGGGGGGGGGGGGCGAGATGTAGGCATCCAATTGTCTCTAAGCAGTTGGGAGGTAGTATCTGTTGGACTCCCGGAAGAACATAATGGGCGAGAACCTTCTTTTCTTTTCTTTGTTTACTTGGTTGGCTGAATATTGTTTGCATGTGCAATGTAGCCTGTTGTTAGGATTTGCAAGTGTCTGTCACAATCCTGACAACAAGGGGTTAACTGTGTGCATGTTAATTAGCTAGTGAGGTCAGTGTCTTGCTATCAATTCATTGATGAGTCATTGGGCAGTTAATCCGACATTGCTTAGGTGAGGCAGAGCAGGTAGGTCAGAGGTTCTAAAGTTAACTATGTTTCTTTGTCTCACACTCCATTCTCTTTTTCTTGTACCTGTAAGATGGATTCACCTTAAGAGGTGAATGTACCTAGGCCACATGTGGGCTCACATGTGCCTAAGTTCTGCAACTAAGTTTGTACTAGAATAGTAAGGATTTGTTATGTTTATTCCATGTGTACCCTACCCTGATTTAGTTAAGTAAAGTTTCTTTTTATAATCACAGCAAAAGTCTCCTGGTCTTTCCTCTCACTCTGCTTATTACCCAAATAGGGAAACAATTCCCCAACACCTGTCCCTCTTTAAAAAGTCTATGAGGTGCTTATGAAAGGTTTCAACAAAAACACTGTAGAATGCCAGGGCCTAAGTTTCACTTTTCGAGAGCGCCCAAGTTCATCTTAACTTTGTCTTTCAACAGTGACATTCTGTAAGACCAGTATTAAAGCCAAACTAGATGGCGCCACCATTTTAAAGCAATTGTAAGCAAAACACAGCACGACAATCTGAGGTGCTCTGAACATCCCTACCCATCCAGTGCGTTTTTAAGTCCCAAAATGGTGGACTCACCTCAGCTGTTTCAGTACTTGAAGAAGCTTGGGGAGGTAGGGGGGATAAGAATACCTCAGCCCACCACATTTTAAAATTACATAATTAGATTTTAAAAGGGGCTGTGGCTTCCAGAAGTCAGGTCCACGATCACGGTCACATCTAGTTTGGCCCTTAGAGGAAATCAGTCACATAACAAATTTCCTAACCTTGTGTTGTTTCAGGGTGGCACATGTTTAGATGTGGTAAATCATAACCGGTGACTCGAGGCTGATGAGCGATCAGTGCATCCTACAGCATCTTTCTTTTGTCAGTGAAAAGAAGATGGGTCAAGGAACAGAACATCGGGGAGATGAATTCATTGAGTATGTTGCCTGTGATAAAGCAAAGAAAGGTAATGTGTTAGGAAAGAGGTGGAACACTGTGATGAGTTGGTTCAGGCTACAGGAACAAGAAAGTCACACCAGCCTGTTAAAACCTTTGAACTTCAGAGAAACCAAACTGATCAAAGGGTTATTCTGAAGCACATGTCAGGAAATGGAAGTTACCCGAGAAGCAAAGTGAGACAAAGAAAAAGATTCTGCTACGGGCTAGGCAAGAGAGAGCATCTCTCACCCTTAGGTTGCTCGGTTTGAACAAATAAACCAGGCTGGGACGGCGCATTGCTGAGAGATCAATGTAAGAGAAACCTTTTTGCTATTTTCTATTTGCAATAAAGTCTTTGAGAACTCAGCAGTTTGGAGTGTCTGGATTGGAAAGAACCTGGATTAGAGAGGTGGGATTGGACCCCCCCCCCCCCAGTCCTGATCTTGTGGCAAACACCCACAACTCAGATGGAGTCTGAAGAGTTTTCAAAAGGGAGTGAATGTCAATCTTAAGTAGGGTTGTCAGGTCCCCCTACCGGACATAGGGTTACCAGATCCAGGTTGGGATACCATATTTTCAGGGTATCATCTCTTAACTATTCTTATGATGCCACCCAAGTTTGGTGAAGTTATGTTCAGGGGGACCAAAGTTATGGTCCTTCAAATGTGTAGCCCCCATCTCAGGTTAGCTCCCATTGAAAACAATGGGGATGGGGGCACCTCCTTTGGGGGTCCATAACGTTGCTTCCCCTTAACCAAACATCACCAAATTTGGGTGGTATCAGCAGGACAGTCTCTGGATGGTACCCTGAAATTCTGGTGCTGCTAGCCTTAAAAATGTGCCCCCTGCAGGCTGGAACGTGAAAAAAACACTTAAAAAATTTAAAAACACACAAACGACCCTGAAATGTTGGCGCCGCCCCCCATGTGACCAAACGGGGGGCGCCCGGGGACATAGGGTACCCCCTGTCCCTAGGCAGGAATGCCACTGCCAAAGATAATTCTGGGGGATCTCCAGGTCCTACCTGGAGGGTGGCATCCCTAAGTTTACGAGTATTGTGGCTGAAAAGGCAGCGAGCACCACAAAGAGGAACACATCTAACCGTGACGTGTCTCTGAAAATGCCAGCCATAGATGCGGCGAAATGTTAGGAGCAAGAACTACCAGATCACGGCCACACAGCCCGGAAAACCCACAACAGCCAATTGATTCTGGCCATGAAAGCCATTGACGATACAACACATTTTTATTCTGGCATAAACTGTTCTGGATTAGAGCCCGCTTTTGTGAATGAGTGTAGCCAGTCTCAGTTAGGCAGACTTTAAAAAATATTAGGATCAGAAGGTTGATGAGAGTCAATTCTGTCTGGGTTAGCTGGCAGACTGAGACTTGCCCAGATATGCAAACTTCGGAGGGCAAAGTAACAGAATATGCTACAATGGCAAAACTGACAAATTTTGTAAACCAAAAGTCAAAATTTGAGTTCAGTGAGAAGTGGGAAGCTTTTTTTTCAGTATGAGGCTGAATCAATAACATAAATATATTAATGGTTAAGGTTATAAATATTTGTTAATTGATGATTGCTTTGATAATTATGCTGTTTGCCCCCCTGAGCCCTGCTGGGGAGGGTGGGATATAAATGTGAATATAAAATCAATCAGTCAATCAATATCTATGGGTGCTAATGAAATCATTTAAGAACAGAATGCTAGATTGGATGAAAGAAGATAGAAGGCTCTCTCAAAGTGGTGTTATGACTATAAGTCAGTTTGTTAGAATATTAACTTCCATTCTGCTGTTGTGTTTTAGTTTTATGATTAAGTATTTTTCTGTTTATTATTCTTGTGTTATTTTTCTTGGGTTTTATTTTTGTTTACTATCTTCTGCATAATTATTTCGAGAAAATCAATTTATAAAATTATATATATTAGAGCCAATTCTATCTGGAAGAATTTTATGATTGATCGATGGAGCCAGAATTGTTATGGATCCTGTGACTGACTTTGATGTACCACGTGCCATGCCCCGTTTTGTGTTTTTAATGTTTAAGTGGTTTTTATTTCACCTTTCTCCCCATAATAGCTCTATATTAATATGCCTTTGTGTCTCGAATGGGGACCCACAATGGTTTAAACATCATTCTCCCCTCACAACAACTCACAACAACAACCCTGTGAGGAAGGCTGAGGGAACAACAGGCCCAAGTTCGCCAGTGAGGTTCCATAACAGAGCAGGGATTCACACCTGGGTCTCCCAGATCCTAGTGTGACACTCTCACCCCTACACAACACAGGCAATCCATAAGGATAATCAAAGTGGCTAGCAAGACAAAAGGAAAAACATCTGGGCACTGTGCTTTAGATCAATAGGAATATTAGTGGACAAACATGTGTTGCTATGCTAGTTGCAGGGCTAGGTGAAGAAAAGTAATGGCTGACCTGCACAGGCACAGGTTGGGCTGGTCAGAATTGTCATAAGTGGCAAAAGAACTATAACACTCAATACAAGTGGTATTTAGGTGTTCAGATCATAGGAAGAAGGCATCCAGGTTGTTTCAGCTGAATTAAGGCGTTCCACCGCTCACATCTAAGTACTTTTGGTAGGTATTTGGCGTAGTGGCTAAGAGCAGGTGCATTCTAATCTGAAGGAACTGGGTTTGATTCCCAGCTCTGCCGCCTGAGCTGTGGAGGCTGATCTGGGGAATTCAGATTAGCCTGTGCACTCCCACACACGCCAGCTGGGTGACCTTGGGCTAGTCACAGCTTTTCGGAGCTCTCTCAGCCCCACCCACCTCACAGGGTGTTTGTTGTGAGGGGGGAAGGGCAAGGAGATTGTAAGCCCCTTTGAGTCTCCTACAGGAGAGAAAGGGGGGATATAAATCCAAACTCTTCTTCTTCTAAAATATCTTCTTTGACATTGAATGAGCTTCCCACAGGTATCTTTCTCTGAGCAACTCGAAGAATATTAATGTTGTTTTGTTTCTTAGATTACCAGGTTTTGTCCAGGAACAATTTGAATCGTACGAAAAGCTTAGTCATTATCCTGTTCTTCTTGCTTGTTGTGATTGTCTTGGGAATTCTTCTGGCAGGTGAGTTTTAGTTTCGATATTTCAAGCTCCCACTGTGGAAAAAGGAATATAAATTCCATTTCTAACATGGGTCGCTCAGAGATTATGCTCTAGGGAATGTTTTATTGAATGCTTAAATTTCTAATTCTTAGTCTTCCGCTTCTAAGTCTGCTGGACTGAGAAACCAGCTGATTTTGCAAATGGATACTGCCCATGAAACTGTGCATTTGGCATCTTGAGCTTGAGGTTTCTTGAGTTTGTTTGGAAAGAGAAATTCTTGCAAATATGTGTAGCAGAGGCATAGCTGGGCCAGAGTGCGCCCGGTGCGCACTCTGTGTTTTCTGCCCCGGTGCGCACTCTGTGTTCTGCCCGGTGAGCACTCTGTGTTTAGGGCAGTCTCCTAATGAGACCCTGAAAGTTTTGAGACTGTGCCTTCAGAAATGTGCCCCACCCCAGCCTGCAACCCCCATTGACAGCAATGCAGAAAACCCAATGTAGAACAAAGATTCTTGGGCAAATTTCGGGATGTTCTTGCAGGGAGGGCATTCTTGGACGTATCAGCACCAACATTTCAGGGAGACTGTCATGATGGCACCCCCAAGGTTTGGTGCAGTTTGGTTCAGGGGGTCCAAAGTTATGGACCCTCAAAAGGGTAGCCCCCATCTCCCCCTAAACCAAACTGCACCAAACTTTTTTTTTGGGGGGGGGGGGTCCCATCAGGACCGTTTCCAGATGATATCCTGACATTTTGGTGCTGATACATCCAAAAATGTGCCCCCTTCAGAAACATCCCAGAAATTTGCCCAAGAATCTTTGTTCTGCATTGAGTTTTCTGTATTGCTGTCAATGGGGGTTGCAGGCTTGGGGGGGGGGAACTTTCTGAAGGCACAGTCTCAAAACTTTCAGGGTCTCATCAGGAGACTGCCCTGATGATACTCCCCAGGTTTGGTGCAGTTTGGTTCAGGGGGGCCAAAGTTATGGACCCTCAAAACTGTAGCCCCCATCTCCTATTCGCTCCCATTGCAAGCCTTTATTGGCAAAGACAACAGTACAACAATAATAAAAACGGATTAAGAAGCATATAAAATACAGGAAATTAAAGTTAGGTCGAAGGAAATCTACTGGCGTTTAGTAATTTCCAGGAGAAAGTCTGCCACTATCATGCAGAGAGAAGGATCAGGATTGTCCAACAAGTAGCGTAATCTAATTAAATCGGGGAGATCTGGTAAATGTAAAGTAGTAAGATTCACATATTTGGATCTGATTTCCTTGAATCTGAGACAGTGTAGTAATTGGTGGGCCAGAGATTCAACTGAGCCATCATTACATGGGCATAATCTTTTAGCCTTTTCTTGCTTATTAAATCTGCCATGTAACAAGGCAGAAGGCATAACATTAAACCTGGCAAGCATTATGGCTCTCCTTTGAGCAGGGTTTATTAAGCAATACAGGTAGTGTGCCAAGTGGCCCGTTCAAATGGGAGAGAAAAATACAGGGGGGAGCATGTTTTCTTGGCTGCGGTGATTAGGGTAGAGAACTCCTATCCAATAGTTGACCTTTTAATTTTCTATAAGCTTCTGAATAGGACAAAGGGCAAAGTGAATCCACTGACAGTCCAATAGAGGCTATTTTTTCTTCAATTATGGAAAACCAGGGGTTGGAATGGGTGTCAGAGAGCAGACGGTGAACCAGGGAATTACAGTCCAAGAGAAAATGAATTTGCAGCCAGAATCTAAAAGCCCTTAGCCAAGCAGCTGATTCCAAGGAGTTTTGACCTAACTCCAGACAAAGGGCTGCATAGGGCACGCAATTTGGGGATTAGCTCCCATTGGAAACAATGGGGGATGGGGCACCCCCTTTGGGAGTCCATAACTTTGGACTCCTTGAACCAAACCTCACCAAACTTGGGGGGTAGCATAAGGACAGTCTCCTGATGATATGCTGAAATTTTAGTGCTGATATGTCTAAAAATGCACCCCCTGCAGGCACCAATGGTTTCCATTATTGATGCATAAGTCGCCCACTGTCCCTGGGCTCTCCCTGGTATCTGATCAGCCCTGGGCCAGGTAGCTCAGCAGCAATTTTGCTTCCAACAGCACCACTCTCTGTTTTACAGTTGCATTGTCTACTTGTCTTTGCTTTCCAGTAATGCAGAGCTGCTCATACCCTCTTATTTTTTTCTTCCTATATATTTGGTTGCAGTCCCCATCCCTCCCCATATAAGTTAAAGTCTCAAATACCTCATGGCAACCATGATGGAGTTTTCAAGGCAAGAGATGTGCAGAGGAGGTTTCCCATCGCCTGCCCTCCATAGCAGTGCCCTTCTTCCTTGGTAGCATCCCATCCAAATACTGGCCTTGATCAGCCCTGAGTAAATGCCAGTCTCTGAGGAGATCACGTCTGTCTGAGTTATTAGGGCTGCTTGTCGCCAACCCCCATAGTGCAATCAAAGGTATGTGAGCACTGGAAGCAGAATGATAATATTTTAAGTTGTGCTTCACAAACACACTTGTATGTATTGCTCATTCATTGGACTCAGCAACCGAACGCAGTGTTTGTGTGTGCGTATGCATGCGTGTCCAGTATAAACACACACATCTATGTTTTAGGACCCCTTTCTTGCTGGCAGGGGGAAGCAGGCCACGTTGGTCACTTTTGCCCTGAAACAAGATATCATTTCTTTAATCTTTGCTGTGCTCGAATATACCTTATCCATGGGGTATGTAGTTCTCAGATTCAAAGTGGTGTAACAATTTATTGTCGAAGGCTTTCACGGCCGGAATCACTGGGGTGCTGTGTGGTTTCCGGGCTGTATGGCCGTGTTCTAGCAGCATTCTCTCCTGACGTTTTGCCTGCATCTGTGGCTGGCATCTTCACCATCAGATCCTCTGAAGATGCCAGCCACAGATGCAGGCGAAACGTCAGGAGAGAATGCTGCTAGAACACGGCCATACAGCCCGGAAACCACACAGCACCCCGGTGTAACAATTGTTTTTAAGTGTTTATGAAAAGAAGAAGAGTTTAGATTTATATCCTCCCTTTCTGCCCTGTAAGGAGACTCAAAGGGGCTTATAATCTCCTTTCCCTTTCTTCCTCACAACAAACACCCTGTGAAGTAGATGGGGCTGAGAGAGCTCCGAAGAGCTGTGACAAGGCCAAAGTCACCCAGCTGCATGTGTTGGAATGCACAAGCTAATCTGGTTCACCAGATAAGCCTCCATAGCTCAAGTGGCAGATCAGGGAACCAAACCCGGTTCTCCAGATTAGAGTGCATCAGCTCTTAACCACTACGCCACACTGGGTTTGTGTTGATTGGTCTCTTTGTCTTCTACTCGCTCAGTCACAGCTTCAAAACTGTCTTCAGTTTCTGAGGAGATCCTCACTTATGCCTCCTGCCCTGATGGATGGATTGGATACCTGGGGAAATGCTACTACTTCTCTGAAGAAGAAGCAGACTGGCTTTCTAGCCGTCAAAACTGTGCCTCGCTGGGAGCCGCCCTCTCATTTGTTGAAACAGATAAAGAAATGGTGAGGGGAAGACGTGCACTGTGCTTTTCAGCCATCTTTACTAGAATATTGACAAAGCATAAGAATGTTAGAGCTGGTGGTGTGTATGTGGGATTTGCTGTTTTTGAATGAAAGGCTAGTGAGATGGGACAGTAAGTGGACCCCCACCCCCACCCACATGCTGATAGGGAAGGGCCTGCAGGTGAGGCACAATGGTGGCACTTCAGGCAGGCACCGTAGTGATGTTCCTACCTATACACACTGCTCATCACCATCAGAAAAGAGATACATAGGCAGTAGGACCACTCATGAACAGCTATTGGAAGGAAGAATACAGGTGGGTGGGTGTGTTGGCTTGAAGGAAGATATTGGGGGGAGAAAGCAGGATCCCTGGCCCCTGGGCATTCTGCCAAGGGACCCCCAAAACCTGAAACCAGCTCAGTTTGAAAGTCTGGAGGTTTTCCAAATGTAATATACGAATTTGAATGAAAATACTATGGATGCCACCTGATTTATCTCAGCTCTCACTAAAATAACTGAAAGTATAGAAAAGTGCAGCAAACAATTCATTCCCCTTTTATGTGAGTCATGTTTTACCCCACCCCCCCCCCCCCCCCCCCCCCCCCCCCCCCCCCCCCCCCCCCCCCCCCCCCCCCCCCCCCCCCCCCCCCACCCCCCCCCCCCCCCACACCACGGCCCCTCCCCCCCACCCCCCCTCCCTCCGGCCACCCCCCCCCCCCCCGCCCCAACCCCCCCCTCCCCCCCCCCCCCCCCCCACCCACCCCACGCCCCCCCCCCCAACCCCCCCCCCCACCACCCGCCCCTCCACCAACCACCCCCCCCCCCAACCGCCCCCGCCCCCAACCCCCCCCCCCCCCCACCCCCCCCCCCCCCCACCCCCCCCCCCCCCCACCCCCCCCCCCCCCCACCCCCCCCCCCCCCCACCCCCCCCCCCCCCCACCCCCCCCCCCCCCCACCCCCCCCCCCCCCCACCCCCCCCCCCCCCCACCCCCCCCCCCCCCCACCCCCCCCCCCCCCCACCCCCCCCCCCCCCCACCCCCCCCCCCCCCCACCCCCCCCCCCCCCCACCCCCCCCCCCCCCCACCCCCCCCCCCCCCCACCCCCCCCCCCCCCCACCCCCCCCCCCCCCCACCCCCCCCCCCCCCCACCCCCCCCCCCCCCCACCCCCCCCCCCCCCCACCCCCCCCCCCCCCCACCCCCCCCCCCCCCCACCCCCCCCCCCCCCCACCCCCCCCCCCCCCCACCCCCCCCCCCCCCCACCCCCCCCCCCCCCCACCCCCCCCCCCCCCCACCCCCCCCCCCCCCCACCCCCCCCCCCCCCCACCCCCCCCCCCCCCCACCCCCCCCCCCCCCCACCCCCCCCCCCCCCCACCCCCCCCCCCCCCCACCCCCCCCCCCCCCCACCCCCCCCCCCCCCCACCCCCCCCCCCCCCCACCCCCCCCCCCCCCCACCCCCCCCCCCCCCCACCCCCCCCCCCCCCCACCCCCCCCCCCCCCCACCCCCCCCCCCCCCCACCCCCCCCCCCCCCCACCCCCCCCCCCCCCCACCCCCCCCCCCCCCCACCCCCCCCCCCCCCCACCCCCCCCCCCCCCCACCCCCCCCCCCCCCCACCCCCCCCCCCCCCCACCCCCCCCCCCCCCCACCCCCCCCCCCCCCCACCCCCCCCCCCCCCCACCCCCCCCCCCCCCCACCCCCCCCCCCCCCCACCCCCCCCCCCCCCCACCCCCCCCCCCCCCCACCCCCCCCCCCCCCCACCCCCCCCCCCCCCCACCCCCCCCCCCCCCCACCCCCCCCCCCCCCCACCCCCCCCCCCCCCCACCCCCCCCCCCCCCCACCCCCCCCCCCCCCCACCCCCCCCCCCCCCCACCCCCCCCCCCCCCCACCCCCCCCCCCCCCCACCCCCCCCCCCCCCCACCCCCCCCCCCCCCCACCCCCCCCCCCCCCCACCCCCCCCCCCCCCCACCCCCCCCCCCCCCCACCCCCCCCCCCCCCCACCCCCCCCCCCCCCCACCCCCCCCCCCCCCCACCCCCCCCCCCCCCCACCCCCCCCCCCCCCCACCCCCCCCCCCCCCCACCCCCCCCCCCCCCCACCCCCCCCCCCCCCCACCCCCCCCCCCCCCCACCCCCCCCCCCCCCCACCCCCCCCCCCCCCCACCCCCCCCCCCCCCCACCCCCCCCCCCCCCCACCCCCCCCCCCCCCCACCCCCCCCCCCCCCCACCCCCCCCCCCCCCCACCCCCCCCCCCCCCCACCCCCCCCCCCCCCCACCCCCCCCCCCCCCCACCCCCCCCCCCCCCCACCCCCCCCCCCCCCCACCCCCCCCCCCCCCCACCCCCCCCCCCCCCCACCCCCCCCCCCCCCCACCCCCCCCCCCCCCCACCCCCCCCCCCCCCCACCCCCCCCCCCCCCCACCCCCCCCCCCCCCCACCCCCCCCCCCCCCCACCCCCCCCCCCCCCCACCCCCCCCCCCCCCCACCCCCCCCCCCCCCCACCCCCCCCCCCCCCCACCCCCCCCCCCCCCCACCCCCCCCCCCCCCCACCCCCCCCCCCCCCCACCCCCCCCCCCCCCCACCCCCCCCCCCCCCCACCCCCCCCCCCCCCCACCCCCCCCCCCCCCCACCCCCCCCCCCCCCCACCCCCCCCCCCCCCCACCCCCCCCCCCCCCCACCCCCCCCCCCCCCCACCCCCCCCCCCCCCCACCCCCCCCCCCCCCCACCCCCCCCCCCCCCCACCCCCCCCCCCCCCCACCCCCCCCCCCCCCCACCCCCCCCCCCCCCCACCCCCCCCCCCCCCCACCCCCCCCCCCCCCCACCCCCCCCCCCCCCCACCCCCCCCCCCCCCCACCCCCCCCCCCCCCCACCCCCCCCCCCCCCCACCCCCCCCCCCCCCCACCCCCCCCCCCCCCCACCCCCCCCCCCCCCCACCCCCCCCCCCCCCCACCCCCCCCCCCCCCCACCCCCCCCCCCCCCCACCCCCCCCCCCCCCCACCCCCCCCCCCCCCCACCCCCCCCCCCCCCCACCCCCCCCCCCCCCCACCCCCCCCCCCCCCCACCCCCCCCCCCCCCCACCCCCCCCCCCCCCCACCCCCCCCCCCCCCCACCCCCCCCCCCCCCCACCCCCCCCCCCCCCCACCCCCCCCCCCCCCCACCCCCCCCCCCCCCCACCCCCCCCCCCCCCCACCCCCCCCCCCCCCCACCCCCCCCCCCCCCCACCCCCCCCCCCCCCCACCCCCCCCCCCCCCCACCCCCCCCCCCCCCCACCCCCCCCCCCCCCCACCCCCCCCCCCCCCCACCCCCCCCCCCCCCCACCCCCCCCCCCCCCCACCCCCCCCCCCCCCCACCCCCCCCCCCCCCCACCCCCCCCCCCCCCCACCCCCCCCCCCCCCCACCCCCCCCCCCCCCCACCCCCCCCCCCCCCCACCCCCCCCCCCCCCCACCCCCCCCCCCCCCCACCCCCCCCCCCCCCCACCCCCCCCCCCCCCCACCCCCCCCCCCCCCCACCCCCCCCCCCCCCCACCCCCCCCCCCCCCCACCCCCCCCCCCCCCCACCCCCCCCCCCCCCCACCCCCCCCCCCCCCCACCCCCCCCCCCCCCCACCCCCCCCCCCCCCCACCCCCCCCCCCCCCCACCCCCCCCCCCCCCCACCCCCCCCCCCCCCCACCCCCCCCCCCCCCCACCCCCCCCCCCCCCCACCCCCCCCCCCCCCCACCCCCCCCCCCCCCCACCCCCCCCCCCCCCCACCCCCCCCCCCCCCCACCCCCCCCCCCCCCCACCCCCCCCCCCCCCCACCCCCCCCCCCCCCCACCCCCCCCCCCCCCCACCCCCCCCCCCCCCCACCCCCCCCCCCCCCCACCCCCCCCCCCCCCCACCCCCCCCCCCCCCCACCCCCCCCCCCCCCCACCCCCCCCCCCCCCCACCCCCCCCCCCCCCCACCCCCCCCCCCCCCCACCCCCCCCCCCCCCCACCCCCCCCCCCCCCCACCCCCCCCCCCCCCCACCCCCCCCCCCCCCCACCCCCCCCCCCCCCCACCCCCCCCCCCCCCCACCCCCCCCCCCCCCCACCCCCCCCCCCCCCCACCCCCCCCCCCCCCCACCCCCCCCCCCCCCCACCCCCCCCCCCCCCCACCCCCCCCCCCCCCCACCCCCCCCCCCCCCCACCCCCCCCCCCCCCCACCCCCCCCCCCCCCCACCCCCCCCCCCCCCCACCCCCCCCCCCCCCCACCCCCCCCCCCCCCCACCCCCCCCCCCCCCCACCCCCCCCCCCCCCCACCCCCCCCCCCCCCCACCCCCCCCCCCCCCCACCCCCCCCCCCCCCCACCCCCCCCCCCCCCCACCCCCCCCCCCCCCCACCCCCCCCCCCCCCCACCCCCCCCCCCCCCCACCCCCCCCCCCCCCCACCCCCCCCCCCCCCCACCCCCCCCCCCCCCCACCCCCCCCCCCCCCCACCCCCCCCCCCCCCCACCCCCCCCCCCCCCCACCCCCCCCCCCCCCCACCCCCCCCCCCCCCCACCCCCCCCCCCCCCCACCCCCCCCCCCCCCCACCCCCCCCCCCCCCCACCCCCCCCCCCCCCCACCCCCCCCCCCCCCCACCCCCCCCCCCCCCCACCCCCCCCCCCCCCCACCCCCCCCCCCCCCCACCCCCCCCCCCCCCCACCCCCCCCCCCCCCCACCCCCCCCCCCCCCCACCCCCCCCCCCCCCCACCCCCCCCCCCCCCCACCCCCCCCCCCCCCCACCCCCCCCCCCCCCCACCCCCCCCCCCCCCCACCCCCCCCCCCCCCCACCCCCCCCCCCCCCCACCCCCCCCCCCCCCCACCCCCCCCCCCCCCCACCCCCCCCCCCCCCCACCCCCCCCCCCCCCCACCCCCCCCCCCCCCCACCCCCCCCCCCCCCCACCCCCCCCCCCCCCCACCCCCCCCCCCCCCCACCCCCCCCCCCCCCCACCCCCCCCCCCCCCCACCCCCCCCCCCCCCCACCCCCCCCCCCCCCCACCCCCCCCCCCCCCCACCCCCCCCCCCCCCCACCCCCCCCCCCCCCCACCCCCCCCCCCCCCCACCCCCCCCCCCCCCCACCCCCCCCCCCCCCCACCCCCCCCCCCCCCCACCCCCCCCCCCCCCCACCCCCCCCCCCCCCCACCCCCCCCCCCCCCCACCCCCCCCCCCCCCCACCCCCCCCCCCCCCCACCCCCCCCCCCCCCCACCCCCCCCCCCCCCCACCCCCCCCCCCCCCCACCCCCCCCCCCCCCCACCCCCCCCCCCCCCCACCCCCCCCCCCCCCCACCCCCCCCCCCCCCCACCCCCCCCCCCCCCCACCCCCCCCCCCCCCCACCCCCCCCCCCCCCCACCCCCCCCCCCCCCCACCCCCCCCCCCCCCCACCCCCCCCCCCCCCCACCCCCCCCCCCCCCCACCCCCCCCCCCCCCCACCCCCCCCCCCCCCCACCCCCCCCCCCCCCCACCCCCCCCCCCCCCCACCCCCCCCCCCCCCCACCCCCCCCCCCCCCCACCCCCCCCCCCCCCCACCCCCCCCCCCCCCCACCCCCCCCCCCCCCCACCCCCCCCCCCCCCCACCCCCCCCCCCCCCCACCCCCCCCCCCCCCCACCCCCCCCCCCCCCCACCCCCCCCCCCCCCCACCCCCCCCCCCCCCCACCCCCCCCCCCCCCCACCCCCCCCCCCCCCCACCCCCCCCCCCCCCCACCCCCCCCCCCCCCCACCCCCCCCCCCCCCCACCCCCCCCCCCCCCCACCCCCCCCCCCCCCCACCCCCCCCCCCCCCCACCCCCCCCCCCCCCCACCCCCCCCCCCCCCCACCCCCCCCCCCCCCCACCCCCCCCCCCCCCCACCCCCCCCCCCCCCCACCCCCCCCCCCCCCCACCCCCCCCCCCCCCCACCCCCCCCCCCCCCCACCCCCCCCCCCCCCCACCCCCCCCCCCCCCCACCCCCCCCCCCCCCCACCCCCCCCCCCCCCCACCCCCCCCCCCCCCCACCCCCCCCCCCCCCCACCCCCCCCCCCCCCCACCCCCCCCCCCCCCCACCCCCCCCCCCCCCCACCCCCCCCCCCCCCCACCCCCCCCCCCCCCCACCCCCCCCCCCCCCCACCCCCCCCCCCCCCCACCCCCCCCCCCCCCCACCCCCCCCCCCCCCCACCCCCCCCCCCCCCCACCCCCCCCCCCCCCCACCCCCCCCCCCCCCCACCCCCCCCCCCCCCCACCCCCCCCCCCCCCCACCCCCCCCCCCCCCCACCCCCCCCCCCCCCCACCCCCCCCCCCCCCCACCCCCCCCCCCCCCCACCCCCCCCCCCCCCCACCCCCCCCCCCCCCCACCCCCCCCCCCCCCCACCCCCCCCCCCCCCCACCCCCCCCCCCCCCCACCCCCCCCCCCCCCCACCCCCCCCCCCCCCCACCCCCCCCCCCCCCCACCCCCCCCCCCCCCCACCCCCCCCCCCCCCCACCCCCCCCCCCCCCCACCCCCCCCCCCCCCCACCCCCCCCCCCCCCCACCCCCCCCCCCCCCCACCCCCCCCCCCCCCCACCCCCCCCCCCCCCCACCCCCCCCCCCCCCCACCCCCCCCCCCCCCCACCCCCCCCCCCCCCCACCCCCCCCCCCCCCCACCCCCCCCCCCCCCCACCCCCCCCCCCCCCCACCCCCCCCCCCCCCCACCCCCCCCCCCCCCCACCCCCCCCCCCCCCCACCCCCCCCCCCCCCCACCCCCCCCCCCCCCCACCCCCCCCCCCCCCCACCCCCCCCCCCCCCCACCCCCCCCCCCCCCCACCCCCCCCCCCCCCCACCCCCCCCCCCCCCCACCCCCCCCCCCCCCCACCCCCCCCCCCCCCCACCCCCCCCCCCCCCCACCCCCCCCCCCCCCCACCCCCCCCCCCCCCCACCCCCCCCCCCCCCCACCCCCCCCCCCCCCCACCCCCCCCCCCCCCCACCCCCCCCCCCCCCCACCCCCCCCCCCCCCCACCCCCCCCCCCCCCCACCCCCCCCCCCCCCCACCCCCCCCCCCCCCCACCCCCCCCCCCCCCCACCCCCCCCCCCCCCCACCCCCCCCCCCCCCCACCCCCCCCCCCCCCCACCCCCCCCCCCCCCCACCCCCCCCCCCCCCCACCCCCCCCCCCCCCCACCCCCCCCCCCCCCCACCCCCCCCCCCCCCCACCCCCCCCCCCCCCCACCCCCCCCCCCCCCCACCCCCCCCCCCCCCCACCCCCCCCCCCCCCCACCCCCCCCCCCCCCCACCCCCCCCCCCCCCCACCCCCCCCCCCCCCCACCCCCCCCCCCCCCCACCCCCCCCCCCCCCCACCCCCCCCCCCCCCCACCCCCCCCCCCCCCCACCCCCCCCCCCCCCCACCCCCCCCCCCCCCCACCCCCCCCCCCCCCCACCCCCCCCCCCCCCCACCCCCCCCCCCCCCCACCCCCCCCCCCCCCCACCCCCCCCCCCCCCCACCCCCCCCCCCCCCCACCCCCCCCCCCCCCCACCCCCCCCCCCCCCCACCCCCCCCCCCCCCCACCCCCCCCCCCCCCCACCCCCCCCCCCCCCCACCCCCCCCCCCCCCCACCCCCCCCCCCCCCCACCCCCCCCCCCCCCCACCCCCCCCCCCCCCCACCCCCCCCCCCCCCCACCCCCCCCCCCCCCCACCCCCCCCCCCCCCCACCCCCCCCCCCCCCCACCCCCCCCCCCCCCCACCCCCCCCCCCCCCCACCCCCCCCCCCCCCCACCCCCCCCCCCCCCCACCCCCCCCCCCCCCCACCCCCCCCCCCCCCCACCCCCCCCCCCCCCCACCCCCCCCCCCCCCCACCCCCCCCCCCCCCCACCCCCCCCCCCCCCCACCCCCCCCCCCCCCCACCCCCCCCCCCCCCCACCCCCCCCCCCCCCCACCCCCCCCCCCCCCCACCCCCCCCCCCCCCCACCCCCCCCCCCCCCCACCCCCCCCCCCCCCCACCCCCCCCCCCCCCCACCCCCCCCCCCCCCCACCCCCCCCCCCCCCCACCCCCCCCCCCCCCCACCCCCCCCCCCCCCCACCCCCCCCCCCCCCCACCCCCCCCCCCCCCCACCCCCCCCCCCCCCCACCCCCCCCCCCCCCCACCCCCCCCCCCCCCCACCCCCCCCCCCCCCCACCCCCCCCCCCCCCCACCCCCCCCCCCCCCCACCCCCCCCCCCCCCCACCCCCCCCCCCCCCCACCCCCCCCCCCCCCCACCCCCCCCCCCCCCCACCCCCCCCCCCCCCCACCCCCCCCCCCCCCCACCCCCCCCCCCCCCCACCCCCCCCCCCCCCCACCCCCCCCCCCCCCCACCCCCCCCCCCCCCCACCCCCCCCCCCCCCCACCCCCCCCCCCCCCCACCCCCCCCCCCCCCCACCCCCCCCCCCCCCCACCCCCCCCCCCCCCCACCCCCCCCCCCCCCCACCCCCCCCCCCCCCCACCCCCCCCCCCCCCCACCCCCCCCCCCCCCCACCCCCCCCCCCCCCCACCCCCCCCCCCCCCCACCCCCCCCCCCCCCCACCCCCCCCCCCCCCCACCCCCCCCCCCCCCCACCCCCCCCCCCCCCCACCCCCCCCCCCCCCCACCCCCCCCCCCCCCCACCCCCCCCCCCCCCCACCCCCCCCCCCCCCCACCCCCCCCCCCCCCCACCCCCCCCCCCCCCCACCCCCCCCCCCCCCCACCCCCCCCCCCCCCCACCCCCCCCCCCCCCCACCCCCCCCCCCCCCCACCCCCCCCCCCCCCCACCCCCCCCCCCCCCCACCCCCCCCCCCCCCCACCCCCCCCCCCCCCCACCCCCCCCCCCCCCCACCCCCCCCCCCCCCCACCCCCCCCCCCCCCCACCCCCCCCCCCCCCCACCCCCCCCCCCCCCCACCCCCCCCCCCCCCCACCCCCCCCCCCCCCCACCCCCCCCCCCCCCCACCCCCCCCCCCCCCCACCCCCCCCCCCCCCCACCCCCCCCCCCCCCCACCCCCCCCCCCCCCCACCCCCCCCCCCCCCCACCCCCCCCCCCCCCCACCCCCCCCCCCCCCCACCCCCCCCCCCCCCCACCCCCCCCCCCCCCCACCCCCCCCCCCCCCCACCCCCCCCCCCCCCCACCCCCCCCCCCCCCCACCCCCCCCCCCCCCCACCCCCCCCCCCCCCCACCCCCCCCCCCCCCCACCCCCCCCCCCCCCCACCCCCCCCCCCCCCCACCCCCCCCCCCCCCCACCCCCCCCCCCCCCCACCCCCCCCCCCCCCCACCCCCCCCCCCCCCCACCCCCCCCCCCCCCCACCCCCCCCCCCCCCCACCCCCCCCCCCCCCCACCCCCCCCCCCCCCCACCCCCCCCCCCCCCCACCCCCCCCCCCCCCCACCCCCCCCCCCCCCCACCCCCCCCCCCCCCCACCCCCCCCCCCCCCCACCCCCCCCCCCCCCCACCCCCCCCCCCCCCCACCCCCCCCCCCCCCCACCCCCCCCCCCCCCCACCCCCCCCCCCCCCCACCCCCCCCCCCCCCCACCCCCCCCCCCCCCCACCCCCCCCCCCCCCCACCCCCCCCCCCCCCCACCCCCCCCCCCCCCCACCCCCCCCCCCCCCCACCCCCCCCCCCCCCCACCCCCCCCCCCCCCCACCCCCCCCCCCCCCCACCCCCCCCCCCCCCCACCCCCCCCCCCCCCCACCCCCCCCCCCCCCCACCCCCCCCCCCCCCCACCCCCCCCCCCCCCCACCCCCCCCCCCCCCCACCCCCCCCCCCCCCCACCCCCCCCCCCCCCCACCCCCCCCCCCCCCCACCCCCCCCCCCCCCCACCCCCCCCCCCCCCCACCCCCCCCCCCCCCCACCCCCCCCCCCCCCCACCCCCCCCCCCCCCCACCCCCCCCCCCCCCCACCCCCCCCCCCCCCCACCCCCCCCCCCCCCCACCCCCCCCCCCCCCCACCCCCCCCCCCCCCCACCCCCCCCCCCCCCCACCCCCCCCCCCCCCCACCCCCCCCCCCCCCCACCCCCCCCCCCCCCCACCCCCCCCCCCCCCCACCCCCCCCCCCCCCCACCCCCCCCCCCCCCCACCCCCCCCCCCCCCCACCCCCCCCCCCCCCCACCCCCCCCCCCCCCCACCCCCCCCCCCCCCCACCCCCCCCCCCCCCCACCCCCCCCCCCCCCCACCCCCCCCCCCCCCCACCCCCCCCCCCCCCCACCCCCCCCCCCCCCCACCCCCCCCCCCCCCCACCCCCCCCCCCCCCCACCCCCCCCCCCCCCCACCCCCCCCCCCCCCCACCCCCCCCCCCCCCCACCCCCCCCCCCCCCCACCCCCCCCCCCCCCCACCCCCCCCCCCCCCCACCCCCCCCCCCCCCCACCCCCCCCCCCCCCCACCCCCCCCCCCCCCCACCCCCCCCCCCCCCCACCCCCCCCCCCCCCCACCCCCCCCCCCCCCCACCCCCCCCCCCCCCCACCCCCCCCCCCCCCCACCCCCCCCCCCCCCCACCCCCCCCCCCCCCCACCCCCCCCCCCCCCCACCCCCCCCCCCCCCCACCCCCCCCCCCCCCCACCCCCCCCCCCCCCCACCCCCCCCCCCCCCCACCCCCCCCCCCCCCCACCCCCCCCCCCCCCCACCCCCCCCCCCCCCCACCCCCCCCCCCCCCCACCCCCCCCCCCCCCCACCCCCCCCCCCCCCCACCCCCCCCCCCCCCCACCCCCCCCCCCCCCCACCCCCCCCCCCCCCCACCCCCCCCCCCCCCCACCCCCCCCCCCCCCCACCCCCCCCCCCCCCCACCCCCCCCCCCCCCCACCCCCCCCCCCCCCCACCCCCCCCCCCCCCCACCCCCCCCCCCCCCCACCCCCCCCCCCCCCCACCCCCCCCCCCCCCCACCCCCCCCCCCCCCCACCCCCCCCCCCCCCCACCCCCCCCCCCCCCCACCCCCCCCCCCCCCCACCCCCCCCCCCCCCCACCCCCCCCCCCCCCCACCCCCCCCCCCCCCCACCCCCCCCCCCCCCCACCCCCCCCCCCCCCCACCCCCCCCCCCCCCCACCCCCCCCCCCCCCCACCCCCCCCCCCCCCCACCCCCCCCCCCCCCCACCCCCCCCCCCCCCCACCCCCCCCCCCCCCCACCCCCCCCCCCCCCCACCCCCCCCCCCCCCCACCCCCCCCCCCCCCCACCCCCCCCCCCCCCCACCCCCCCCCCCCCCCACCCCCCCCCCCCCCCACCCCCCCCCCCCCCCACCCCCCCCCCCCCCCACCCCCCCCCCCCCCCACCCCCCCCCCCCCCCACCCCCCCCCCCCCCCACCCCCCCCCCCCCCCACCCCCCCCCCCCCCCACCCCCCCCCCCCCCCACCCCCCCCCCCCCCCACCCCCCCCCCCCCCCACCCCCCCCCCCCCCCACCCCCCCCCCCCCCCACCCCCCCCCCCCCCCACCCCCCCCCCCCCCCACCCCCCCCCCCCCCCACCCCCCCCCCCCCCCACCCCCCCCCCCCCCCACCCCCCCCCCCCCCCACCCCCCCCCCCCCCCACCCCCCCCCCCCCCCACCCCCCCCCCCCCCCACCCCCCCCCCCCCCCACCCCCCCCCCCCCCCACCCCCCCCCCCCCCCACCCCCCCCCCCCCCCACCCCCCCCCCCCCCCACCCCCCCCCCCCCCCACCCCCCCCCCCCCCCACCCCCCCCCCCCCCCACCCCCCCCCCCCCCCACCCCCCCCCCCCCCCACCCCCCCCCCCCCCCACCCCCCCCCCCCCCCACCCCCCCCCCCCCCCACCCCCCCCCCCCCCCACCCCCCCCCCCCCCCACCCCCCCCCCCCCCCACCCCCCCCCCCCCCCACCCCCCCCCCCCCCCACCCCCCCCCCCCCCCACCCCCCCCCCCCCCCACCCCCCCCCCCCCCCACCCCCCCCCCCCCCCACCCCCCCCCCCCCCCACCCCCCCCCCCCCCCACCCCCCCCCCCCCCCACCCCCCCCCCCCCCCACCCCCCCCCCCCCCCACCCCCCCCCCCCCCCACCCCCCCCCCCCCCCACCCCCCCCCCCCCCCACCCCCCCCCCCCCCCACCCCCCCCCCCCCCCACCCCCCCCCCCCCCCACCCCCCCCCCCCCCCACCCCCCCCCCCCCCCACCCCCCCCCCCCCCCACCCCCCCCCCCCCCCACCCCCCCCCCCCCCCACCCCCCCCCCCCCCCACCCCCCCCCCCCCCCACCCCCCCCCCCCCCCACCCCCCCCCCCCCCCACCCCCCCCCCCCCCCACCCCCCCCCCCCCCCACCCCCCCCCCCCCCCACCCCCCCCCCCCCCCACCCCCCCCCCCCCCCACCCCCCCCCCCCCCCACCCCCCCCCCCCCCCACCCCCCCCCCCCCCCACCCCCCCCCCCCCCCACCCCCCCCCCCCCCCACCCCCCCCCCCCCCCACCCCCCCCCCCCCCCACCCCCCCCCCCCCCCACCCCCCCCCCCCCCCACCCCCCCCCCCCCCCACCCCCCCCCCCCCCCACCCCCCCCCCCCCCCACCCCCCCCCCCCCCCACCCCCCCCCCCCCCCACCCCCCCCCCCCCCCACCCCCCCCCCCCCCCACCCCCCCCCCCCCCCACCCCCCCCCCCCCCCACCCCCCCCCCCCCCCACCCCCCCCCCCCCCCACCCCCCCCCCCCCCCACCCCCCCCCCCCCCCACCCCCCCCCCCCCCCACCCCCCCCCCCCCCCACCCCCCCCCCCCCCCACCCCCCCCCCCCCCCACCCCCCCCCCCCCCCACCCCCCCCCCCCCCCACCCCCCCCCCCCCCCACCCCCCCCCCCCCCCACCCCCCCCCCCCCCCACCCCCCCCCCCCCCCACCCCCCCCCCCCCCCACCCCCCCCCCCCCCCACCCCCCCCCCCCCCCACCCCCCCCCCCCCCCACCCCCCCCCCCCCCCACCCCCCCCCCCCCCCACCCCCCCCCCCCCCCACCCCCCCCCCCCCCCACCCCCCCCCCCCCCCACCCCCCCCCCCCCCCACCCCCCCCCCCCCCCACCCCCCCCCCCCCCCACCCCCCCCCCCCCCCACCCCCCCCCCCCCCCACCCCCCCCCCCCCCCACCCCCCCCCCCCCCCACCCCCCCCCCCCCCCACCCCCCCCCCCCCCCACCCCCCCCCCCCCCCACCCCCCCCCCCCCCCACCCCCCCCCCCCCCCACCCCCCCCCCCCCCCACCCCCCCCCCCCCCCACCCCCCCCCCCCCCCACCCCCCCCCCCCCCCACCCCCCCCCCCCCCCACCCCCCCCCCCCCCCACCCCCCCCCCCCCCCACCCCCCCCCCCCCCCACCCCCCCCCCCCCCCACCCCCCCCCCCCCCCACCCCCCCCCCCCCCCACCCCCCCCCCCCCCCACCCCCCCCCCCCCCCACCCCCCCCCCCCCCCACCCCCCCCCCCCCCCACCCCCCCCCCCCCCCACCCCCCCCCCCCCCCACCCCCCCCCCCCCCCACCCCCCCCCCCCCCCACCCCCCCCCCCCCCCACCCCCCCCCCCCCCCACCCCCCCCCCCCCCCACCCCCCCCCCCCCCCACCCCCCCCCCCCCCCACCCCCCCCCCCCCCCACCCCCCCCCCCCCCCACCCCCCCCCCCCCCCACCCCCCCCCCCCCCCACCCCCCCCCCCCCCCACCCCCCCCCCCCCCCACCCCCCCCCCCCCCCACCCCCCCCCCCCCCCACCCCCCCCCCCCCCCACCCCCCCCCCCCCCCACCCCCCCCCCCCCCCACCCCCCCCCCCCCCCACCCCCCCCCCCCCCCACCCCCCCCCCCCCCCACCCCCCCCCCCCCCCACCCCCCCCCCCCCCCACCCCCCCCCCCCCCCACCCCCCCCCCCCCCCACCCCCCCCCCCCCCCACCCCCCCCCCCCCCCACCCCCCCCCCCCCCCACCCCCCCCCCCCCCCACCCCCCCCCCCCCCCACCCCCCCCCCCCCCCACCCCCCCCCCCCCCCACCCCCCCCCCCCCCCACCCCCCCCCCCCCCCACCCCCCCCCCCCCCCACCCCCCCCCCCCCCCACCCCCCCCCCCCCCCACCCCCCCCCCCCCCCACCCCCCCCCCCCCCCACCCCCCCCCCCCCCCACCCCCCCCCCCCCCCACCCCCCCCCCCCCCCACCCCCCCCCCCCCCCACCCCCCCCCCCCCCCACCCCCCCCCCCCCCCACCCCCCCCCCCCCCCACCCCCCCCCCCCCCCACCCCCCCCCCCCCCCACCCCCCCCCCCCCCCACCCCCCCCCCCCCCCACCCCCCCCCCCCCCCACCCCCCCCCCCCCCCACCCCCCCCCCCCCCCACCCCCCCCCCCCCCCACCCCCCCCCCCCCCCACCCCCCCCCCCCCCCACCCCCCCCCCCCCCCACCCCCCCCCCCCCCCACCCCCCCCCCCCCCCACCCCCCCCCCCCCCCACCCCCCCCCCCCCCCACCCCCCCCCCCCCCCACCCCCCCCCCCCCCCACCCCCCCCCCCCCCCACCCCCCCCCCCCCCCACCCCCCCCCCCCCCCACCCCCCCCCCCCCCCACCCCCCCCCCCCCCCACCCCCCCCCCCCCCCACCCCCCCCCCCCCCCACCCCCCCCCCCCCCCACCCCCCCCCCCCCCCACCCCCCCCCCCCCCCACCCCCCCCCCCCCCCACCCCCCCCCCCCCCCACCCCCCCCCCCCCCCACCCCCCCCCCCCCCCACCCCCCCCCCCCCCCACCCCCCCCCCCCCCCACCCCCCCCCCCCCCCACCCCCCCCCCCCCCCACCCCCCCCCCCCCCCACCCCCCCCCCCCCCCACCCCCCCCCCCCCCCACCCCCCCCCCCCCCCACCCCCCCCCCCCCCCACCCCCCCCCCCCCCCACCCCCCCCCCCCCCCACCCCCCCCCCCCCCCACCCCCCCCCCCCCCCACCCCCCCCCCCCCCCACCCCCCCCCCCCCCCACCCCCCCCCCCCCCCACCCCCCCCCCCCCCCACCCCCCCCCCCCCCCACCCCCCCCCCCCCCCACCCCCCCCCCCCCCCACCCCCCCCCCCCCCCACCCCCCCCCCCCCCCACCCCCCCCCCCCCCCACCCCCCCCCCCCCCCACCCCCCCCCCCCCCCACCCCCCCCCCCCCCCACCCCCCCCCCCCCCCACCCCCCCCCCCCCCCACCCCCCCCCCCCCCCACCCCCCCCCCCCCCCACCCCCCCCCCCCCCCACCCCCCCCCCCCCCCACCCCCCCCCCCCCCCACCCCCCCCCCCCCCCACCCCCCCCCCCCCCCACCCCCCCCCCCCCCCACCCCCCCCCCCCCCCACCCCCCCCCCCCCCCACCCCCCCCCCCCCCCACCCCCCCCCCCCCCCACCCCCCCCCCCCCCCACCCCCCCCCCCCCCCACCCCCCCCCCCCCCCACCCCCCCCCCCCCCCACCCCCCCCCCCCCCCACCCCCCCCCCCCCCCACCCCCCCCCCCCCCCACCCCCCCCCCCCCCCACCCCCCCCCCCCCCCACCCCCCCCCCCCCCCACCCCCCCCCCCCCCCACCCCCCCCCCCCCCCACCCCCCCCCCCCCCCACCCCCCCCCCCCCCCACCCCCCCCCCCCCCCACCCCCCCCCCCCCCCACCCCCCCCCCCCCCCACCCCCCCCCCCCCCCACCCCCCCCCCCCCCCACCCCCCCCCCCCCCCACCCCCCCCCCCCCCCACCCCCCCCCCCCCCCACCCCCCCCCCCCCCCACCCCCCCCCCCCCCCACCCCCCCCCCCCCCCACCCCCCCCCCCCCCCACCCCCCCCCCCCCCCACCCCCCCCCCCCCCCACCCCCCCCCCCCCCCACCCCCCCCCCCCCCCACCCCCCCCCCCCCCCACCCCCCCCCCCCCCCACCCCCCCCCCCCCCCACCCCCCCCCCCCCCCACCCCCCCCCCCCCCCACCCCCCCCCCCCCCCACCCCCCCCCCCCCCCACCCCCCCCCCCCCCCACCCCCCCCCCCCCCCACCCCCCCCCCCCCCCACCCCCCCCCCCCCCCACCCCCCCCCCCCCCCACCCCCCCCCCCCCCCACCCCCCCCCCCCCCCACCCCCCCCCCCCCCCACCCCCCCCCCCCCCCACCCCCCCCCCCCCCCACCCCCCCCCCCCCCCACCCCCCCCCCCCCCCACCCCCCCCCCCCCCCACCCCCCCCCCCCCCCACCCCCCCCCCCCCCCACCCCCCCCCCCCCCCACCCCCCCCCCCCCCCACCCCCCCCCCCCCCCACCCCCCCCCCCCCCCACCCCCCCCCCCCCCCACCCCCCCCCCCCCCCACCCCCCCCCCCCCCCACCCCCCCCCCCCCCCACCCCCCCCCCCCCCCACCCCCCCCCCCCCCCACCCCCCCCCCCCCCCACCCCCCCCCCCCCCCACCCCCCCCCCCCCCCACCCCCCCCCCCCCCCACCCCCCCCCCCCCCCACCCCCCCCCCCCCCCACCCCCCCCCCCCCCCACCCCCCCCCCCCCCCACCCCCCCCCCCCCCCACCCCCCCCCCCCCCCACCCCCCCCCCCCCCCACCCCCCCCCCCCCCCACCCCCCCCCCCCCCCACCCCCCCCCCCCCCCACCCCCCCCCCCCCCCACCCCCCCCCCCCCCCACCCCCCCCCCCCCCCACCCCCCCCCCCCCCCACCCCCCCCCCCCCCCACCCCCCCCCCCCCCCACCCCCCCCCCCCCCCACCCCCCCCCCCCCCCACCCCCCCCCCCCCCCACCCCCCCCCCCCCCCACCCCCCCCCCCCCCCACCCCCCCCCCCCCCCACCCCCCCCCCCCCCCACCCCCCCCCCCCCCCACCCCCCCCCCCCCCCACCCCCCCCCCCCCCCACCCCCCCCCCCCCCCACCCCCCCCCCCCCCCACCCCCCCCCCCCCCCACCCCCCCCCCCCCCCACCCCCCCCCCCCCCCACCCCCCCCCCCCCCCACCCCCCCCCCCCCCCACCCCCCCCCCCCCCCACCCCCCCCCCCCCCCACCCCCCCCCCCCCCCACCCCCCCCCCCCCCCACCCCCCCCCCCCCCCACCCCCCCCCCCCCCCACCCCCCCCCCCCCCCACCCCCCCCCCCCCCCACCCCCCCCCCCCCCCACCCCCCCCCCCCCCCACCCCCCCCCCCCCCCACCCCCCCCCCCCCCCACCCCCCCCCCCCCCCACCCCCCCCCCCCCCCACCCCCCCCCCCCCCCACCCCCCCCCCCCCCCACCCCCCCCCCCCCCCACCCCCCCCCCCCCCCACCCCCCCCCCCCCCCACCCCCCCCCCCCCCCACCCCCCCCCCCCCCCACCCCCCCCCCCCCCCACCCCCCCCCCCCCCCACCCCCCCCCCCCCCCACCCCCCCCCCCCCCCACCCCCCCCCCCCCCCACCCCCCCCCCCCCCCACCCCCCCCCCCCCCCACCCCCCCCCCCCCCCACCCCCCCCCCCCCCCACCCCCCCCCCCCCCCACCCCCCCCCCCCCCCACCCCCCCCCCCCCCCACCCCCCCCCCCCCCCACCCCCCCCCCCCCCCACCCCCCCCCCCCCCCACCCCCCCCCCCCCCCACCCCCCCCCCCCCCCACCCCCCCCCCCCCCCACCCCCCCCCCCCCCCACCCCCCCCCCCCCCCACCCCCCCCCCCCCCCACCCCCCCCCCCCCCCACCCCCCCCCCCCCCCACCCCCCCCCCCCCCCACCCCCCCCCCCCCCCACCCCCCCCCCCCCCCACCCCCCCCCCCCCCCACCCCCCCCCCCCCCCACCCCCCCCCCCCCCCACCCCCCCCCCCCCCCACCCCCCCCCCCCCCCACCCCCCCCCCCCCCCACCCCCCCCCCCCCCCACCCCCCCCCCCCCCCACCCCCCCCCCCCCCCACCCCCCCCCCCCCCCACCCCCCCCCCCCCCCACCCCCCCCCCCCCCCACCCCCCCCCCCCCCCACCCCCCCCCCCCCCCACCCCCCCCCCCCCCCACCCCCCCCCCCCCCCACCCCCCCCCCCCCCCACCCCCCCCCCCCCCCACCCCCCCCCCCCCCCACCCCCCCCCCCCCCCACCCCCCCCCCCCCCCACCCCCCCCCCCCCCCACCCCCCCCCCCCCCCACCCCCCCCCCCCCCCACCCCCCCCCCCCCCCACCCCCCCCCCCCCCCACCCCCCCCCCCCCCCACCCCCCCCCCCCCCCACCCCCCCCCCCCCCCACCCCCCCCCCCCCCCACCCCCCCCCCCCCCCACCCCCCCCCCCCCCCACCCCCCCCCCCCCCCACCCCCCCCCCCCCCCACCCCCCCCCCCCCCCACCCCCCCCCCCCCCCACCCCCCCCCCCCCCCACCCCCCCCCCCCCCCACCCCCCCCCCCCCCCACCCCCCCCCCCCCCCACCCCCCCCCCCCCCCACCCCCCCCCCCCCCCACCCCCCCCCCCCCCCACCCCCCCCCCCCCCCACCCCCCCCCCCCCCCACCCCCCCCCCCCCCCACCCCCCCCCCCCCCCACCCCCCCCCCCCCCCACCCCCCCCCCCCCCCACCCCCCCCCCCCCCCACCCCCCCCCCCCCCCACCCCCCCCCCCCCCCACCCCCCCCCCCCCCCACCCCCCCCCCCCCCCACCCCCCCCCCCCCCCACCCCCCCCCCCCCCCACCCCCCCCCCCCCCCACCCCCCCCCCCCCCCACCCCCCCCCCCCCCCACCCCCCCCCCCCCCCACCCCCCCCCCCCCCCACCCCCCCCCCCCCCCACCCCCCCCCCCCCCCACCCCCCCCCCCCCCCACCCCCCCCCCCCCCCACCCCCCCCCCCCCCCACCCCCCCCCCCCCCCACCCCCCCCCCCCCCCACCCCCCCCCCCCCCCACCCCCCCCCCCCCCCACCCCCCCCCCCCCCCACCCCCCCCCCCCCCCACCCCCCCCCCCCCCCACCCCCCCCCCCCCCCACCCCCCCCCCCCCCCACCCCCCCCCCCCCCCACCCCCCCCCCCCCCCACCCCCCCCCCCCCCCACCCCCCCCCCCCCCCACCCCCCCCCCCCCCCACCCCCCCCCCCCCCCACCCCCCCCCCCCCCCACCCCCCCCCCCCCCCACCCCCCCCCCCCCCCACCCCCCCCCCCCCCCACCCCCCCCCCCCCCCACCCCCCCCCCCCCCCACCCCCCCCCCCCCCCACCCCCCCCCCCCCCCACCCCCCCCCCCCCCCACCCCCCCCCCCCCCCACCCCCCCCCCCCCCCACCCCCCCCCCCCCCCACCCCCCCCCCCCCCCACCCCCCCCCCCCCCCACCCCCCCCCCCCCCCACCCCCCCCCCCCCCCACCCCCCCCCCCCCCCACCCCCCCCCCCCCCCACCCCCCCCCCCCCCCACCCCCCCCCCCCCCCACCCCCCCCCCCCCCCACCCCCCCCCCCCCCCACCCCCCCCCCCCCCCACCCCCCCCCCCCCCCACCCCCCCCCCCCCCCACCCCCCCCCCCCCCCACCCCCCCCCCCCCCCACCCCCCCCCCCCCCCACCCCCCCCCCCCCCCACCCCCCCCCCCCCCCACCCCCCCCCCCCCCCACCCCCCCCCCCCCCCACCCCCCCCCCCCCCCACCCCCCCCCCCCCCCACCCCCCCCCCCCCCCACCCCCCCCCCCCCCCACCCCCCCCCCCCCCCACCCCCCCCCCCCCCCACCCCCCCCCCCCCCCACCCCCCCCCCCCCCCACCCCCCCCCCCCCCCACCCCCCCCCCCCCCCACCCCCCCCCCCCCCCACCCCCCCCCCCCCCCACCCCCCCCCCCCCCCACCCCCCCCCCCCCCCACCCCCCCCCCCCCCCACCCCCCCCCCCCCCCACCCCCCCCCCCCCCCACCCCCCCCCCCCCCCACCCCCCCCCCCCCCCACCCCCCCCCCCCCCCACCCCCCCCCCCCCCCACCCCCCCCCCCCCCCACCCCCCCCCCCCCCCACCCCCCCCCCCCCCCACCCCCCCCCCCCCCCACCCCCCCCCCCCCCCACCCCCCCCCCCCCCCACCCCCCCCCCCCCCCACCCCCCCCCCCCCCCACCCCCCCCCCCCCCCACCCCCCCCCCCCCCCACCCCCCCCCCCCCCCACCCCCCCCCCCCCCCACCCCCCCCCCCCCCCACCCCCCCCCCCCCCCACCCCCCCCCCCCCCCACCCCCCCCCCCCCCCACCCCCCCCCCCCCCCACCCCCCCCCCCCCCCACCCCCCCCCCCCCCCACCCCCCCCCCCCCCCACCCCCCCCCCCCCCCACCCCCCCCCCCCCCCACCCCCCCCCCCCCCCACCCCCCCCCCCCCCCACCCCCCCCCCCCCCCACCCCCCCCCCCCCCCACCCCCCCCCCCCCCCACCCCCCCCCCCCCCCACCCCCCCCCCCCCCCACCCCCCCCCCCCCCCACCCCCCCCCCCCCCCACCCCCCCCCCCCCCCACCCCCCCCCCCCCCCACCCCCCCCCCCCCCCACCCCCCCCCCCCCCCACCCCCCCCCCCCCCCACCCCCCCCCCCCCCCACCCCCCCCCCCCCCCACCCCCCCCCCCCCCCACCCCCCCCCCCCCCCACCCCCCCCCCCCCCCACCCCCCCCCCCCCCCACCCCCCCCCCCCCCCACCCCCCCCCCCCCCCACCCCCCCCCCCCCCCACCCCCCCCCCCCCCCACCCCCCCCCCCCCCCACCCCCCCCCCCCCCCACCCCCCCCCCCCCCCACCCCCCCCCCCCCCCACCCCCCCCCCCCCCCACCCCCCCCCCCCCCCACCCCCCCCCCCCCCCACCCCCCCCCCCCCCCACCCCCCCCCCCCCCCACCCCCCCCCCCCCCCACCCCCCCCCCCCCCCACCCCCCCCCCCCCCCACCCCCCCCCCCCCCCACCCCCCCCCCCCCCCACCCCCCCCCCCCCCCACCCCCCCCCCCCCCCACCCCCCCCCCCCCCCACCCCCCCCCCCCCCCACCCCCCCCCCCCCCCACCCCCCCCCCCCCCCACCCCCCCCCCCCCCCACCCCCCCCCCCCCCCACCCCCCCCCCCCCCCACCCCCCCCCCCCCCCACCCCCCCCCCCCCCCACCCCCCCCCCCCCCCACCCCCCCCCCCCCCCACCCCCCCCCCCCCCCACCCCCCCCCCCCCCCACCCCCCCCCCCCCCCACCCCCCCCCCCCCCCACCCCCCCCCCCCCCCACCCCCCCCCCCCCCCACCCCCCCCCCCCCCCACCCCCCCCCCCCCCCACCCCCCCCCCCCCCCACCCCCCCCCCCCCCCACCCCCCCCCCCCCCCACCCCCCCCCCCCCCCACCCCCCCCCCCCCCCACCCCCCCCCCCCCCCACCCCCCCCCCCCCCCACCCCCCCCCCCCCCCACCCCCCCCCCCCCCCACCCCCCCCCCCCCCCACCCCCCCCCCCCCCCACCCCCCCCCCCCCCCACCCCCCCCCCCCCCCACCCCCCCCCCCCCCCACCCCCCCCCCCCCCCACCCCCCCCCCCCCCCACCCCCCCCCCCCCCCACCCCCCCCCCCCCCCACCCCCCCCCCCCCCCACCCCCCCCCCCCCCCACCCCCCCCCCCCCCCACCCCCCCCCCCCCCCACCCCCCCCCCCCCCCACCCCCCCCCCCCCCCACCCCCCCCCCCCCCCACCCCCCCCCCCCCCCACCCCCCCCCCCCCCCACCCCCCCCCCCCCCCACCCCCCCCCCCCCCCACCCCCCCCCCCCCCCACCCCCCCCCCCCCCCACCCCCCCCCCCCCCCACCCCCCCCCCCCCCCACCCCCCCCCCCCCCCACCCCCCCCCCCCCCCACCCCCCCCCCCCCCCACCCCCCCCCCCCCCCACCCCCCCCCCCCCCCACCCCCCCCCCCCCCCACCCCCCCCCCCCCCCACCCCCCCCCCCCCCCACCCCCCCCCCCCCCCACCCCCCCCCCCCCCCACCCCCCCCCCCCCCCACCCCCCCCCCCCCCCACCCCCCCCCCCCCCCACCCCCCCCCCCCCCCACCCCCCCCCCCCCCCACCCCCCCCCCCCCCCACCCCCCCCCCCCCCCACCCCCCCCCCCCCCCACCCCCCCCCCCCCCCACCCCCCCCCCCCCCCACCCCCCCCCCCCCCCACCCCCCCCCCCCCCCACCCCCCCCCCCCCCCACCCCCCCCCCCCCCCACCCCCCCCCCCCCCCACCCCCCCCCCCCCCCACCCCCCCCCCCCCCCACCCCCCCCCCCCCCCACCCCCCCCCCCCCCCACCCCCCCCCCCCCCCACCCCCCCCCCCCCCCACCCCCCCCCCCCCCCACCCCCCCCCCCCCCCACCCCCCCCCCCCCCCACCCCCCCCCCCCCCCACCCCCCCCCCCCCCCACCCCCCCCCCCCCCCACCCCCCCCCCCCCCCACCCCCCCCCCCCCCCACCCCCCCCCCCCCCCACCCCCCCCCCCCCCCACCCCCCCCCCCCCCCACCCCCCCCCCCCCCCACCCCCCCCCCCCCCCACCCCCCCCCCCCCCCACCCCCCCCCCCCCCCACCCCCCCCCCCCCCCACCCCCCCCCCCCCCCACCCCCCCCCCCCCCCACCCCCCCCCCCCCCCACCCCCCCCCCCCCCCACCCCCCCCCCCCCCCACCCCCCCCCCCCCCCACCCCCCCCCCCCCCCACCCCCCCCCCCCCCCACCCCCCCCCCCCCCCACCCCCCCCCCCCCCCACCCCCCCCCCCCCCCACCCCCCCCCCCCCCCACCCCCCCCCCCCCCCACCCCCCCCCCCCCCCACCCCCCCCCCCCCCCACCCCCCCCCCCCCCCACCCCCCCCCCCCCCCACCCCCCCCCCCCCCCACCCCCCCCCCCCCCCACCCCCCCCCCCCCCCACCCCCCCCCCCCCCCACCCCCCCCCCCCCCCACCCCCCCCCCCCCCCACCCCCCCCCCCCCCCACCCCCCCCCCCCCCCACCCCCCCCCCCCCCCACCCCCCCCCCCCCCCACCCCCCCCCCCCCCCACCCCCCCCCCCCCCCACCCCCCCCCCCCCCCACCCCCCCCCCCCCCCACCCCCCCCCCCCCCCACCCCCCCCCCCCCCCACCCCCCCCCCCCCCCACCCCCCCCCCCCCCCACCCCCCCCCCCCCCCACCCCCCCCCCCCCCCACCCCCCCCCCCCCCCACCCCCCCCCCCCCCCACCCCCCCCCCCCCCCACCCCCCCCCCCCCCCACCCCCCCCCCCCCCCACCCCCCCCCCCCCCCACCCCCCCCCCCCCCCACCCCCCCCCCCCCCCACCCCCCCCCCCCCCCACCCCCCCCCCCCCCCACCCCCCCCCCCCCCCACCCCCCCCCCCCCCCACCCCCCCCCCCCCCCACCCCCCCCCCCCCCCACCCCCCCCCCCCCCCACCCCCCCCCCCCCCCACCCCCCCCCCCCCCCACCCCCCCCCCCCCCCACCCCCCCCCCCCCCCACCCCCCCCCCCCCCCACCCCCCCCCCCCCCCACCCCCCCCCCCCCCCACCCCCCCCCCCCCCCACCCCCCCCCCCCCCCACCCCCCCCCCCCCCCACCCCCCCCCCCCCCCACCCCCCCCCCCCCCCACCCCCCCCCCCCCCCACCCCCCCCCCCCCCCACCCCCCCCCCCCCCCACCCCCCCCCCCCCCCACCCCCCCCCCCCCCCACCCCCCCCCCCCCCCACCCCCCCCCCCCCCCACCCCCCCCCCCCCCCACCCCCCCCCCCCCCCACCCCCCCCCCCCCCCACCCCCCCCCCCCCCCACCCCCCCCCCCCCCCACCCCCCCCCCCCCCCACCCCCCCCCCCCCCCACCCCCCCCCCCCCCCACCCCCCCCCCCCCCCACCCCCCCCCCCCCCCACCCCCCCCCCCCCCCACCCCCCCCCCCCCCCACCCCCCCCCCCCCCCACCCCCCCCCCCCCCCACCCCCCCCCCCCCCCACCCCCCCCCCCCCCCACCCCCCCCCCCCCCCACCCCCCCCCCCCCCCACCCCCCCCCCCCCCCACCCCCCCCCCCCCCCACCCCCCCCCCCCCCCACCCCCCCCCCCCCCCACCCCCCCCCCCCCCCACCCCCCCCCCCCCCCACCCCCCCCCCCCCCCACCCCCCCCCCCCCCCACCCCCCCCCCCCCCCACCCCCCCCCCCCCCCACCCCCCCCCCCCCCCACCCCCCCCCCCCCCCACCCCCCCCCCCCCCCACCCCCCCCCCCCCCCACCCCCCCCCCCCCCCACCCCCCCCCCCCCCCACCCCCCCCCCCCCCCACCCCCCCCCCCCCCCACCCCCCCCCCCCCCCACCCCCCCCCCCCCCCACCCCCCCCCCCCCCCACCCCCCCCCCCCCCCACCCCCCCCCCCCCCCACCCCCCCCCCCCCCCACCCCCCCCCCCCCCCACCCCCCCCCCCCCCCACCCCCCCCCCCCCCCACCCCCCCCCCCCCCCACCCCCCCCCCCCCCCACCCCCCCCCCCCCCCACCCCCCCCCCCCCCCACCCCCCCCCCCCCCCACCCCCCCCCCCCCCCACCCCCCCCCCCCCCCACCCCCCCCCCCCCCCACCCCCCCCCCCCCCCACCCCCCCCCCCCCCCACCCCCCCCCCCCCCCACCCCCCCCCCCCCCCACCCCCCCCCCCCCCCACCCCCCCCCCCCCCCACCCCCCCCCCCCCCCACCCCCCCCCCCCCCCACCCCCCCCCCCCCCCACCCCCCCCCCCCCCCACCCCCCCCCCCCCCCACCCCCCCCCCCCCCCACCCCCCCCCCCCCCCACCCCCCCCCCCCCCCACCCCCCCCCCCCCCCACCCCCCCCCCCCCCCACCCCCCCCCCCCCCCACCCCCCCCCCCCCCCACCCCCCCCCCCCCCCACCCCCCCCCCCCCCCACCCCCCCCCCCCCCCACCCCCCCCCCCCCCCACCCCCCCCCCCCCCCACCCCCCCCCCCCCCCACCCCCCCCCCCCCCCACCCCCCCCCCCCCCCACCCCCCCCCCCCCCCACCCCCCCCCCCCCCCACCCCCCCCCCCCCCCACCCCCCCCCCCCCCCACCCCCCCCCCCCCCCACCCCCCCCCCCCCCCACCCCCCCCCCCCCCCACCCCCCCCCCCCCCCACCCCCCCCCCCCCCCACCCCCCCCCCCCCCCACCCCCCCCCCCCCCCACCCCCCCCCCCCCCCACCCCCCCCCCCCCCCACCCCCCCCCCCCCCCACCCCCCCCCCCCCCCACCCCCCCCCCCCCCCACCCCCCCCCCCCCCCACCCCCCCCCCCCCCCACCCCCCCCCCCCCCCACCCCCCCCCCCCCCCACCCCCCCCCCCCCCCACCCCCCCCCCCCCCCACCCCCCCCCCCCCCCACCCCCCCCCCCCCCCACCCCCCCCCCCCCCCACCCCCCCCCCCCCCCACCCCCCCCCCCCCCCACCCCCCCCCCCCCCCACCCCCCCCCCCCCCCACCCCCCCCCCCCCCCACCCCCCCCCCCCCCCACCCCCCCCCCCCCCCACCCCCCCCCCCCCCCACCCCCCCCCCCCCCCACCCCCCCCCCCCCCCACCCCCCCCCCCCCCCACCCCCCCCCCCCCCCACCCCCCCCCCCCCCCACCCCCCCCCCCCCCCACCCCCCCCCCCCCCCACCCCCCCCCCCCCCCACCCCCCCCCCCCCCCACCCCCCCCCCCCCCCACCCCCCCCCCCCCCCACCCCCCCCCCCCCCCACCCCCCCCCCCCCCCACCCCCCCCCCCCCCCACCCCCCCCCCCCCCCACCCCCCCCCCCCCCCACCCCCCCCCCCCCCCACCCCCCCCCCCCCCCACCCCCCCCCCCCCCCACCCCCCCCCCCCCCCACCCCCCCCCCCCCCCACCCCCCCCCCCCCCCACCCCCCCCCCCCCCCACCCCCCCCCCCCCCCACCCCCCCCCCCCCCCACCCCCCCCCCCCCCCACCCCCCCCCCCCCCCACCCCCCCCCCCCCCCACCCCCCCCCCCCCCCACCCCCCCCCCCCCCCACCCCCCCCCCCCCCCACCCCCCCCCCCCCCCACCCCCCCCCCCCCCCACCCCCCCCCCCCCCCACCCCCCCCCCCCCCCACCCCCCCCCCCCCCCACCCCCCCCCCCCCCCACCCCCCCCCCCCCCCACCCCCCCCCCCCCCCACCCCCCCCCCCCCCCACCCCCCCCCCCCCCCACCCCCCCCCCCCCCCACCCCCCCCCCCCCCCACCCCCCCCCCCCCCCACCCCCCCCCCCCCCCACCCCCCCCCCCCCCCACCCCCCCCCCCCCCCACCCCCCCCCCCCCCCACCCCCCCCCCCCCCCACCCCCCCCCCCCCCCACCCCCCCCCCCCCCCACCCCCCCCCCCCCCCACCCCCCCCCCCCCCCACCCCCCCCCCCCCCCACCCCCCCCCCCCCCCACCCCCCCCCCCCCCCACCCCCCCCCCCCCCCACCCCCCCCCCCCCCCACCCCCCCCCCCCCCCACCCCCCCCCCCCCCCACCCCCCCCCCCCCCCACCCCCCCCCCCCCCCACCCCCCCCCCCCCCCACCCCCCCCCCCCCCCACCCCCCCCCCCCCCCACCCCCCCCCCCCCCCACCCCCCCCCCCCCCCACCCCCCCCCCCCCCCACCCCCCCCCCCCCCCACCCCCCCCCCCCCCCACCCCCCCCCCCCCCCACCCCCCCCCCCCCCCACCCCCCCCCCCCCCCACCCCCCCCCCCCCCCACCCCCCCCCCCCCCCACCCCCCCCCCCCCCCACCCCCCCCCCCCCCCACCCCCCCCCCCCCCCACCCCCCCCCCCCCCCACCCCCCCCCCCCCCCACCCCCCCCCCCCCCCACCCCCCCCCCCCCCCACCCCCCCCCCCCCCCACCCCCCCCCCCCCCCACCCCCCCCCCCCCCCACCCCCCCCCCCCCCCACCCCCCCCCCCCCCCACCCCCCCCCCCCCCCACCCCCCCCCCCCCCCACCCCCCCCCCCCCCCACCCCCCCCCCCCCCCACCCCCCCCCCCCCCCACCCCCCCCCCCCCCCACCCCCCCCCCCCCCCACCCCCCCCCCCCCCCACCCCCCCCCCCCCCCACCCCCCCCCCCCCCCACCCCCCCCCCCCCCCACCCCCCCCCCCCCCCACCCCCCCCCCCCCCCACCCCCCCCCCCCCCCACCCCCCCCCCCCCCCACCCCCCCCCCCCCCCACCCCCCCCCCCCCCCACCCCCCCCCCCCCCCACCCCCCCCCCCCCCCACCCCCCCCCCCCCCCACCCCCCCCCCCCCCCACCCCCCCCCCCCCCCACCCCCCCCCCCCCCCACCCCCCCCCCCCCCCACCCCCCCCCCCCCCCACCCCCCCCCCCCCCCACCCCCCCCCCCCCCCACCCCCCCCCCCCCCCACCCCCCCCCCCCCCCACCCCCCCCCCCCCCCACCCCCCCCCCCCCCCACCCCCCCCCCCCCCCACCCCCCCCCCCCCCCACCCCCCCCCCCCCCCACCCCCCCCCCCCCCCACCCCCCCCCCCCCCCACCCCCCCCCCCCCCCACCCCCCCCCCCCCCCACCCCCCCCCCCCCCCACCCCCCCCCCCCCCCACCCCCCCCCCCCCCCACCCCCCCCCCCCCCCACCCCCCCCCCCCCCCACCCCCCCCCCCCCCCACCCCCCCCCCCCCCCACCCCCCCCCCCCCCCACCCCCCCCCCCCCCCACCCCCCCCCCCCCCCACCCCCCCCCCCCCCCACCCCCCCCCCCCCCCACCCCCCCCCCCCCCCACCCCCCCCCCCCCCCACCCCCCCCCCCCCCCACCCCCCCCCCCCCCCACCCCCCCCCCCCCCCACCCCCCCCCCCCCCCACCCCCCCCCCCCCCCACCCCCCCCCCCCCCCACCCCCCCCCCCCCCCACCCCCCCCCCCCCCCACCCCCCCCCCCCCCCACCCCCCCCCCCCCCCACCCCCCCCCCCCCCCACCCCCCCCCCCCCCCACCCCCCCCCCCCCCCACCCCCCCCCCCCCCCACCCCCCCCCCCCCCCACCCCCCCCCCCCCCCACCCCCCCCCCCCCCCACCCCCCCCCCCCCCCACCCCCCCCCCCCCCCACCCCCCCCCCCCCCCACCCCCCCCCCCCCCCACCCCCCCCCCCCCCCACCCCCCCCCCCCCCCACCCCCCCCCCCCCCCACCCCCCCCCCCCCCCACCCCCCCCCCCCCCCACCCCCCCCCCCCCCCACCCCCCCCCCCCCCCACCCCCCCCCCCCCCCACCCCCCCCCCCCCCCACCCCCCCCCCCCCCCACCCCCCCCCCCCCCCACCCCCCCCCCCCCCCACCCCCCCCCCCCCCCACCCCCCCCCCCCCCCACCCCCCCCCCCCCCCACCCCCCCCCCCCCCCACCCCCCCCCCCCCCCACCCCCCCCCCCCCCCACCCCCCCCCCCCCCCACCCCCCCCCCCCCCCACCCCCCCCCCCCCCCACCCCCCCCCCCCCCCACCCCCCCCCCCCCCCACCCCCCCCCCCCCCCACCCCCCCCCCCCCCCACCCCCCCCCCCCCCCACCCCCCCCCCCCCCCACCCCCCCCCCCCCCCACCCCCCCCCCCCCCCACCCCCCCCCCCCCCCACCCCCCCCCCCCCCCACCCCCCCCCCCCCCCACCCCCCCCCCCCCCCACCCCCCCCCCCCCCCACCCCCCCCCCCCCCCACCCCCCCCCCCCCCCACCCCCCCCCCCCCCCACCCCCCCCCCCCCCCACCCCCCCCCCCCCCCACCCCCCCCCCCCCCCACCCCCCCCCCCCCCCACCCCCCCCCCCCCCCACCCCCCCCCCCCCCCACCCCCCCCCCCCCCCACCCCCCCCCCCCCCCACCCCCCCCCCCCCCCACCCCCCCCCCCCCCCACCCCCCCCCCCCCCCACCCCCCCCCCCCCCCACCCCCCCCCCCCCCCACCCCCCCCCCCCCCCACCCCCCCCCCCCCCCACCCCCCCCCCCCCCCACCCCCCCCCCCCCCCACCCCCCCCCCCCCCCACCCCCCCCCCCCCCCACCCCCCCCCCCCCCCACCCCCCCCCCCCCCCACCCCCCCCCCCCCCCACCCCCCCCCCCCCCCACCCCCCCCCCCCCCCACCCCCCCCCCCCCCCACCCCCCCCCCCCCCCACCCCCCCCCCCCCCCACCCCCCCCCCCCCCCACCCCCCCCCCCCCCCACCCCCCCCCCCCCCCACCCCCCCCCCCCCCCACCCCCCCCCCCCCCCACCCCCCCCCCCCCCCACCCCCCCCCCCCCCCACCCCCCCCCCCCCCCACCCCCCCCCCCCCCCACCCCCCCCCCCCCCCACCCCCCCCCCCCCCCACCCCCCCCCCCCCCCACCCCCCCCCCCCCCCACCCCCCCCCCCCCCCACCCCCCCCCCCCCCCACCCCCCCCCCCCCCCACCCCCCCCCCCCCCCACCCCCCCCCCCCCCCACCCCCCCCCCCCCCCACCCCCCCCCCCCCCCACCCCCCCCCCCCCCCACCCCCCCCCCCCCCCACCCCCCCCCCCCCCCACCCCCCCCCCCCCCCACCCCCCCCCCCCCCCACCCCCCCCCCCCCCCACCCCCCCCCCCCCCCACCCCCCCCCCCCCCCACCCCCCCCCCCCCCCACCCCCCCCCCCCCCCACCCCCCCCCCCCCCCACCCCCCCCCCCCCCCACCCCCCCCCCCCCCCACCCCCCCCCCCCCCCACCCCCCCCCCCCCCCACCCCCCCCCCCCCCCACCCCCCCCCCCCCCCACCCCCCCCCCCCCCCACCCCCCCCCCCCCCCACCCCCCCCCCCCCCCACCCCCCCCCCCCCCCACCCCCCCCCCCCCCCACCCCCCCCCCCCCCCACCCCCCCCCCCCCCCACCCCCCCCCCCCCCCACCCCCCCCCCCCCCCACCCCCCCCCCCCCCCACCCCCCCCCCCCCCCACCCCCCCCCCCCCCCACCCCCCCCCCCCCCCACCCCCCCCCCCCCCCACCCCCCCCCCCCCCCACCCCCCCCCCCCCCCACCCCCCCCCCCCCCCACCCCCCCCCCCCCCCACCCCCCCCCCCCCCCACCCCCCCCCCCCCCCACCCCCCCCCCCCCCCACCCCCCCCCCCCCCCACCCCCCCCCCCCCCCACCCCCCCCCCCCCCCACCCCCCCCCCCCCCCACCCCCCCCCCCCCCCACCCCCCCCCCCCCCCACCCCCCCCCCCCCCCACCCCCCCCCCCCCCCACCCCCCCCCCCCCCCACCCCCCCCCCCCCCCACCCCCCCCCCCCCCCACCCCCCCCCCCCCCCACCCCCCCCCCCCCCCACCCCCCCCCCCCCCCACCCCCCCCCCCCCCCACCCCCCCCCCCCCCCACCCCCCCCCCCCCCCACCCCCCCCCCCCCCCACCCCCCCCCCCCCCCACCCCCCCCCCCCCCCACCCCCCCCCCCCCCCACCCCCCCCCCCCCCCACCCCCCCCCCCCCCCACCCCCCCCCCCCCCCACCCCCCCCCCCCCCCACCCCCCCCCCCCCCCACCCCCCCCCCCCCCCACCCCCCCCCCCCCCCACCCCCCCCCCCCCCCACCCCCCCCCCCCCCCACCCCCCCCCCCCCCCACCCCCCCCCCCCCCCACCCCCCCCCCCCCCCACCCCCCCCCCCCCCCACCCCCCCCCCCCCCCACCCCCCCCCCCCCCCACCCCCCCCCCCCCCCACCCCCCCCCCCCCCCACCCCCCCCCCCCCCCACCCCCCCCCCCCCCCACCCCCCCCCCCCCCCACCCCCCCCCCCCACCACCCCCCCCCCCCCCAACCCCCCACCCCCCCCACCCCCCCCCCCCCCCACCCCCACCCCCCCCCCCCCCGCCCCCCCCCCCCCCCCCCCCCTTTTTCTCCCCCCCCCCCCCCCCCCCTTTCCCCCCCCCCCCCCCCCCAATCCAAACCCTCCACCCCCCCCCCCCCCCCACCCACCCACCAAACCCACCCCCCCCCCACCCCCCCCCCCATTTGATTCCCAGCTCTGCCGCCTGAGCTGTGGAGGCTTATCTGGGGAATTCAGATTAGCCTGTACACTCCCACACACGCCAGCTGGGTGACCTTGGGCTAGTCACAGCTTCTCGGAGCTCTCTCAGCCCCACCTACCTCACAGGGTGTTTGTTGTGAGGGGGGAAGGGAAAGGAGACTGTCAGCCCCTTTGAGTCTCCTGCAGGAGAGAAAGGGGGGATATAAATCCAAACTCTTCTTCTTCCCTTCTTCTACTTAATTTAATTCTCTATAAGCCGGATGCTTTCCTACTACATTGTTAAGCATCTAAGTGATGAAGCAAAAATACAATTTCCTGTCCAGTTGACATCCCAAGGTGCTTTTGACTTTATCAAACCAGGTTTGGGGAAGACCACGGCAGTAGAGGTGGGGAGAGAAAAGGAACCAGGAGAAATAGAAGACAGTGTCGTACGCATGTTCCTGAGACCACTGTAGCAATGGAGGCAAGGAAAAGTTGTCTGGAAACGACCCTGGTTTGATATAGTCTTCTTTGGGGGTGGGAGACTCAAGTCAAAGCACCTTTGGACATCCCTCCCCTCCCTTCTCCAATGAACTGCTTAAGAATGGATAACAATGTATGGCAACAAGATATATGGGGAAGCAGCGGAAGATACATTTCTGCCATCCTCAGGAGCAGACCACAGTCAAGTGGAGTTCTCCTTCCCTTCCTTCGGTACTTTGAAAACTAAGAAGAGTTTGAGTTTGGATTTATATCCCCCCTTTCTCTCCTGCAGGAGACTCAAAGGGGCTTACAATTTCCTTGCCCTTCCCCCCTCACAACAAACACCCTGTGAGGTGGGGGGGGGGGCTGAGAGAGCTCCGAGAAGCTGTGACTAGCCCAAGGTCACCCAGCTGGCGTGTGTGGGAGTGCACAGGCTAATCTGAATTCCCCAGATAAGCCTCCACAGCTCAAGCGGCAGAGCTGGGAATCAAACCCGGACCCGGTTCCTCCAGATTAGATACACGAGCTCTTAACCTCCTACGCCACTGCTGCTCACTAAGCTAGATGTGTTTCTGTAGCAAATAATTGAGTGTATTTGCAATGTTGTTTCTATAACTTCCAAAACGTACTTCCAAAATATATATTGTTACAGTAGGAAAATGGGTATGGTATGAAAGCACTGTACATTAAAGTTCTTCCCAAACGTGTTGTAATTCCCTTGATTTCAGTTTCGATAACTTTTTATTGCTGTTTATCCTCACAGCATTGGTGCAAACTTTTGTATGCCTCTTCCTGTCAATTAAGCTTTGCTTTTGGGGGATTGTAGGTTTTTGTAACTCTCCCTTGCCCTTCAACGATAATGCCAAATTTGTTATTATTCACAGAACGACTGGGCGTGTCATGACCCTGCGAGATGTTAGCCATATTTCATTGGGTTTCACTCTTAGAAGGCCGCCTTGGGAATTGTTTGCGATGATTCCAGCTTGTACCAGTCTGTCTCTTATTTTGCTTTGTAATGGCTTCTGCAGCTGCGAATGGGGTTCAGTTTTGAATGTCTGTTTCTCACTATCCAAGGAATGTGTGTGTATCTTCCCACCCAAAGGTAGAAGGGGCGTGTGTGTAGGAATGATGTTGCTACTGTGGGGGATAGAATGCTTTTCTTGCTTTGTTGTATTCAGTTCTGACAAACAGAAGTCATCAACGTTTCTATGTTTGGAATCAATAAATAAGAATTCTACTTTTAAAGTACTGTTTTGTTTATTGAACAAGTCTGGGGCAACCTTTTCTTCTATTCACATTTATGTGCTGGTACAGGAAGGTTTCTGAGAAGAGGGAAGCGTGCAGATGGGTGTTTCATGTGCTTTCAGCTTCTACTAAAGAAGTAGAGTCAAAGTCAAAAGAAGAAACCAAACAAGAATGTATTTTTGCCATTTATTAAGGCCTTATTTTTGAAAAAAAACCACAAACTTTAAAATACAGTCAACAATGTCCCCAAATACAGAAGCAAATAACTATGGCCGCTTCCGCACGGCCAAAAAAACAGTGCCCTAGGAACAGAAAAAACACTGTCCTTGGGGTGCTGTTCGCACAGGAGGCGCTGCTGCACCTCGGCCCCCCCCAAGCGGCACAAAGACGCCGCTTTCAAACTTAGCTCGGGGGGGCGAGGTTTTTGGAATACGCCGGCTTCCACCCGTTGCCGAGCAAATGGCAGCAGGTAGAAGCCGGCGTATTCCCTGCGCGGCTCCCAAACAGCTTCTTACCTTCTCCTGGCTTCCGTCGCTCTGAGGAGGCCTGGGGACACGCCTCCTGGCCTCCGTTGTTGCTCTGGCCATGCTGTGGCCCCTCAGAGCGACGGAAGCCAGGAGAAGGTAAGCCATTTGGGAGCAGTGCCAGCTGTGCAGCCCGTGGGGCTGATCGTGTGAATGGCCCCAGGGCCGGCAGCCCAGCGAATCTGGCTGTGCGGAAACAGCCAATGATACTACTAAGCATATAAATTCTTGTTAGAATAAAAAAATAAAAAAAATAGTAAGAATAAAAGTTATAATAGAAAATGTTCAATAAAGACAAAAAATGAAAAAATCCTCCATTATACAAAACATCCAGCTACACTGTGCAAAAGATAACAATCTGATTAAATAACATATCTTTTATGCTAATTTGCCTTCGAAGTACATTAAATTTTATCTAAAACATAATTATTTTAATTTATTAATTATATCATACAAGAGAATATAAAGAAAGAAAAGAATTATCTATTGCATTTTCTATGGCACTTTAGTCAGATATGGTACTGGCATGTGATAGTAATTTCTTACCAAAATAATCTGAACCTATGTCTATACTGATATTTTTCTTTTGGCTTGACAAGTGAAATGTTTAAATTTGTTTACTTGTCGTAATCTTTTGATAATTGGAATACGTTCCAAGTCTTTTCAAATTGATCTATTACTTGATCTCGCAGCATCCAAGTTAATCTGTCCAATTCTATTTTTTCTAGAATCTTTTGTTCCCATTCTTCCAACATTGGAGTGTTTCTTTTCCAGTTTCTTGCTAATTCTTTTCTTGCTAATGTTATCAAATAAAGGAATAGTTTATCAAAATATTTCAAAATTTTCTTGTCAGCTGACAGACCCAACAAAAGATTTCTGGATTCATCTTAATTTTTACCTTGAATTTTTTTCTCATGGATGATTTTATTTCTTTCCAATATTTTTGAATTTTTGGGCAATCTCACCACATGCGTATGAACGTTCCTTGGTTTTTATTACATTTCCAGCAGTAATCATTTAAATTTTTGCTCATTTTCGCTATTTGTGATGCAGTATAATACCATCTGTGAAACAACTTCAGGCTATTTTCTTTCAAATGCATCAACAACATAAATGTATTATGTTTCCTCCAAATTTCTGTCCATTCTTTTAAACTAATATTTCTTTTTATGTCGGTTGCCCATCTAATCATTGATTCTTTCACTACTTCTTTTTCAGTTTGTAACTGTAATAGCATTTTGCACATTTTACTAACTAGCAAGCTTTTTATCTTCTTTACACAATTTTTCTTTCAATATAGCAGGTGTCATTAATATTCTATCTTCTATTTACCAAACTTGATCTATCAAAGTAAGTACTTAAATAATAGACAGTTAAATAACGATAATTGGTAAACTGGATACTTCACTGACAAAGCCAATACTGTGGATTTTAAATATTTATATTAAAACATTTAAACTTGTGGTTCATAGCAGCTTACAATAATAGTTTTTAAAAAATTAAATTAGTACCAAAGAAAAACCAAAGGAACCAAATCTCCCCTCCCTTTCACCTTTTAAAAGATGGCTGCTGTTTCAACGTTCTCAAAAGACCAGGCAAACAGGCAGACCTTTGCCATACCTTATGAAAATCTCCAATGAAGGCTCCACCTCTTCAGGGAGCCCATTCCACAGAGCCAAAGCTACAACAGAAAATGCCCAGGTTCTAGTTGGTGCCACCTTCAGTGGTGGGACAGCTAACAGATGTCTGCCTGACAACCATAGCCAGAGCACAAGGGCATTCTTGCTACATATTTTGAAAAGCACAACTTTGCCATTTTCCTTTCCATGATATATGGCCAAAGTACCTTTCTTTAACCAACAAAGAAGAGCAAGAAAATACTGTCTTTTGGAATTTGATCTGGATGTCTTTAACCAAAGATAAACTTCAAATTACTGTTATCAAAAATACAAAATAATCTTGTAGTGGAATATCCTGCTGTTAAAGGTGCAGTTTGTGCTAAGTCACTATTCTAAATTTTACCTTTTTCAGGAAGTTTAGCTTCCGTTCTTAGAGCTTCCATAAGGCACATGAACAAGTTTTTTTCATGTAATCCAGACTTGGGCTCATACCTATTCTTTACCTGTCAGAGGCCCTTTCCGCACGGAGGCGGAAGGGCTTGGGTCGGCGTAATGAACGCCGACCTGACGACGCTGGGACCGTCCGCATGGACGGTCCCAGAACCGGCTGGGACGCCGTCGCCGCGGAGCGCTGTCGCCCGGCCGACCCGCCTCTTCCCCATCCTTCCCCACTCAACTCGTCGCCGCCGTCGCCCTGCTGGCCTCTGTAGACCCGCCCACGCTGCCCTCCGACCTCCAGGGGTCGGAGGACAGCGAGGGAGGGCCTTCGGAGGCCAGCAGGGCGACGACGGTGATGAGGTGAGTGGGGAAGGACGGGGACAACAGCGCATTCCCGGCGGTGCCGTTCGCACCGCGCCGCCGGGAATGCGCTGTATTCCAAAAACCTCCCGCCCTGGGGGAGGGGGAAGGGAGCCAGGTCAGCGCTGCTGCGATTTGGCAGCGCCGCCTGTGCGAACAGCTCCCTGGGGACGGCGTTTTTGCCATCCCCAGGGCGTCGTTATTGGCCCATGCGGAAAGGGCCAGAAGCTCAGGCAAAGATGTTTTCTAGCTCTGTTAACTAACATCCATTAAAATACAAATCTTAATTCACCTTGGCTGCCTCTGACAAGTTAAAAAATAGAGGAAATGAAATTTGGGGGGGATCAGGGGAGAGATAAAATGTGACTAAAGTGCTATTATGCTTTTTTAAAAAAATCTAGAAAAAGCTGACACATCTAACCCTTCTGGGCTTTTTGTGGCATGCCATTCCCCTCCGTTCAACGTAAAGGCCAGTTCTTGTAAACTTTAGAAAGGTGGTTTTCTATCTGGTTCTTCAGTGCAAGATTTATTTGAGTGTGTGAAAAAAGGTTTGTTGCTCAGTATCTAGCACCTGCTTTGCATGTAAAATATCCCAGGTCCAGTTCCCAGCACCTCCAGTTTAATAGATCAAGGGCCTCCGGAAAGCTCGATAATACTGACCTTGTAGAACCAGTGGGTTAAGACTGCTTCACATAACTCTGTGCTTCCAGAGAGAAAGACCACCTGAAAGGCATTTAGTTGCTAACCAAACAGCCTAGGAAACAAGCTGCTCTTACCAGCAGACTGTTGAACAATAAGCAGCCATAATGCAGATGCTTCCAACAGAGGCGTAGCTGGGCCAGAATGCGCCCGATGCGTACTCTGTGTTTTCTGCGCCCCCCCCGCTGACCTGCCCCCCACCCCCCTTACCTTAGTGTAGGCTGGAGAAGCGGCCTGTTCCCTTAAGACTGAAAACAGCCTGGTGGGAACTACACTTCCCATGAGGCCCTGGGGCTTGCAAGGTCTCCTGGGAAGGGTAGTTCCCACCAGACCATTTTCAGCCTGAAGGGAACAGGCCGCTTCTCCAGCCTACACTGTTTCATGAAGGTAAGAGTGGGGGGTGGGGGGTGGGGCGGTGGGGGCCCCTCTGGCTTCCAATGACATTCTTTAGGTCTAGGAAAACATCTTTGGAAAATTGATTCCATGTGTTTTTGTAAAGTGCCATCAAGTCACAGCAGATTTATGGTGACCCCATGAAGTTTTCAAGACAAGAGACATTCAAAGGTACCTGGTTCAGCATGGACTGAGAAAGTTCTGAGAGAACTGTGACTGGCCCAAGGTCAGCCAGCAGGCTTTATGAGGAAAACCCTGTTCTCCAGATTACAATCTGCCATTCTTAACCAGCGTGCCATCGGGCTCTCAATTGATCCACTTAGAATTATATTTCAAGCAATGAAGTGCTTGCTTCCAAAACCTGTGTAATGCTTAAAAATAGAACAACTACTTAGGCACAGGTTGGTGACAGAACTAGTTGGCACAGTGTTTTAAACTGAAACAGGTTCTGGAAGACCTAGGTCCAAATCCCCACTTTTCCTTGAAGCCTAATAACTGACCCGGGGCTCAGGCTTAGTCTCTCAGCTTAGGCAACTTCACAGGGTTGTAAGACAAAATGGTGGTGTGATAATGAAAGAAGGCCACCCTGAGTGAGGGAAGATCAACGTTAAAGCATCTCCGACAGCTTGTTGCAAAGTTCTTCCCTGTGAGCAAAGAGGGCAGAAATTGCATGTTCCAAGTTCCTATGGCATTCCATTCGCAACTGTTCCAGATTCTTTGCCGAGTTAGGTGACTGTAGTTTCCTCTACCGTGCAACACACAGGTCCATTTCCCAAGCCTGGGTCTCCTGTGGAAGGATGAGCTGATCTCCCTCTTCTGCATTTCCACCAAAGTGCCACTGCCAGGAGTGCCAGCACAACGACCAAAGTGAATACTGCTCCACCTATGGCTCCACCATGATGTCTAGGTTCTGAATCAAAAAATGGAAACAAAGGAAATTAAACCTCCATTTGAAGCACTACTACGTTTTGAGGACAGCAGTTAACAGTTCTATTCCTTACCTGAGTCAAGAAGGCTCAAACCTGCATATAGGTCACTAATACAAATACAGTGGCTAGCCAAGATTGAAATGCACCAGGGCTGGGATCTTCTAAATGAGTTCCATGCACACTACTCTCTATGGCACAGGCTATTTCCTCTTTCCCTAACATTTGCACAAGATCAAGGGCTTTCAATGAGTATGTTGTGCAAATGGAAGCGCTACCAGAAGAGGAAACGCGCTCCAAGGTGGAGATGCGCACACGCTGAAATGGTCCACAGAATCCAAGCCCTGCTTTTTTGCTGCTTGCCTACAACAGAGATTATGGGATAGTTGTCAAAAGAAACACTGGAGAAATTTCACCAGAACCTCAGCAACTTCCACCCTACCATCAATCTGACTATGAACCAATACACAAAAGAAATACATTTTCTAGACAACACTGTAAAAATACATGACTGGCCCAAGGTCAACCAGTAGGAGGAGGAGTGGAGGAATTGAATCTAGTTCTCAGATTAGAGTCCGGTGCTCTTAACCACTACGCCATCCTAGCTCTTCATCTATGGTAATACTGGACTCAAATCTAGCTGTTCTACTGCAAACCAACATGGTTACTCTCTGAAACTATCATTCTGGAGTTATGTCAAGCAGACACTGGGGCTCAGCCACCTTCCTTATTAGACACAACATCTTAAATGCATGAGCATACAAACAAAACGCTTCTGTTGGACAACCTGGGTTTAACTCACTCTTTCTTCACGAGTATATCCAGGTAGACCAGCTTGCAAATCAGTGTGATATACAGAGACCACAAAGAAGTAAATTCATGTGGCTTACCTGTAACCACAGCTGTTTGGGTGGTCATCTGTGATTTCACACAACCTGTCCACCTTCCCTTTTATAGTGGCTGCATTATACTTATTATACTGCATTACACTTATACTTATAAAGTACAACTTTTCCCCTTTGGATATGAACACTCCAAAGCTATCTCTCTGAGGGACAGACTCTTCAAGCCTAAATCTAGTTCTAGAGATTTGTTAAATTGCTACTCTGTAGAGGTTCAGTGGATCAATATGAACTCACAAATGGTCCCTCAAAGAGCAGTTACAGGTTAGCAACTTGTTTTGAGCAGCTGCCCAACAGATGCTCCTTACTACAGGTCAAAAACAGACCCTAAAATGAGAGGCCTAAGTCTTGAAATTGGACCGCATCAGTACACCATCTCTCTCTTGCAATGCTTCACTGAAGGATCAGTAAAATCACCAAAGACACAGTTCTCTAAAAAAGCAACATGCTTCATTAGTCATCACAGTAACAGAGAGAAGGCAGAGAGAAAGTATCTTCACCTCACAGTCGTTTCTGTTGTCTCACAGCAACTGAGGAGACAGCATAGACAACAAGTTTCTGTCTCAAAACAGAGCAGGAGCAAGACAGAAATGAGTCTAATGAGTTTCATCAGAAATGTTTCTAGGATTTCCACTGAAATAACTCGAATTCTCAAATTTTATCAGTCTGATTCAAGGAGACAGAATCACGTGAAGATGGGTATTACCGTATTTCCCCGAAAATGAGACAGTGTCTTATATTAATTTTTGCTCCCAAAGTTGCGCGATGTCTTATTTTCAGGGGATGTCTTATTTTTCTGTGCTCTGTTCGTCGGGCATGCTTCCAAACAAAAACTTTGCTACGTCTTACTTTTGGGGGATGCCTTATATTTCGCACTTCAGCAAAACCTCTACTACGTCTTATTTTCCGGGGATGTCTTATATTCGGGGGAACAGGGTAGTTATTTCCCTGGTCTTAGCGGCCATTTTCCATTGGCAAGTGTTAGGAAGCCAAAGAAACGGCACAGTACATCTAAAAAAATACTTAGGCATCACATCAGAACACTGCTAAACACTACAAAATGCCAAATATGAATGTTAGTACAGATAGGGAAGAGACAGTTCTTTTCTTCTCTGGAACTGTTATTAGCGTTTCTGTCAGGAAAGCATCCAACAGAGCAAGGATTAAAAGAAAGGGCAGCAACATGCAACTCTCTGACTCTAAACTCGACATACTATCATGTTATCAGGGTGCTGACTCTTGGAACTACAGCATTTAAGAATCACCCATCATCTCTGGGTATGGGTTTTCCCCATTGCTCCTTTCCATGAGGTCAAGATTTCATCCAGATGCGGAACAAATCTTCCATGGACTGAGACAAGATGGCAGAAGACTCTCCTTTCTTCCTTGTGTCCAGGGAATTTGTAATCTCCCTTTGCCCACTCCTACGTGGGTCAGCATTGGCTTTCACGTTCCCTTAAAAAGAAGAGATACAATCTAGTTCAGGGGTCTGCAACCTGCGGCTCTCCAGATGTTCATAGACTACAAATCCCACAAGCCCCTGCCAGCATGACCAATTGGCCATGCTGGCAGGGGCTGATGGGATTTGTAGTCCATGAACATCTGGAGAGCCGCAGGTTGCAGACCCCTGATCTAGTTGTTGGCTTCCTGCCTGCCAATCTCTGTCCCCTTGCTGTGGTGTTTGCTGGTAAACATTTTGTCTTCCTCATCCATTTACATATACATATGCATATACATACATGAAGATATGAAGTACAGACAGACAGAAAGACAGAAAGACAGATAGATAAGAAATGAAGTACTTAGAAGTAGGGGAGAGACAAGTCATACCCTGTACTTCTTGACAGCTGCTACACTGCTTCAGGAGCAAGTGTAGTGTGCATACCCAATTAAAAAACAACAACAACAACACTTTACTGTTAGTTCCAAGGTGGAGGAGATGTGAGTAATTTCTCCCCTAATTAGGGATGAGTAATCTCTCCCCTAATTTCCCGCACGGTTTAATAACAGTGCACACAAACTGCAAAACCCACCACATATGTACATCTAAAAGTATCAAAGTGTGACTATCCCTTTAAGCTTTTTAAAGCATTGGAGAGCCCTGTCACCTCTCCTTTGAAGTCTGAAGAAGCAGTCTGCTCTGTCACCTCGTTGGGTTGTCCCTGGAGGCTCCATTTAACACTCTCCAGGCATTCAAAACACTTCACATATATTCTCTCAGTAATCCTTAACCTATTTTGCTGTTAACTAGTATTATTATTTCTACACCGCAAATGCACAGCTGATCCAGAGTGGCTCACCTGAGGTCATTTAGTGTTAACTGTCTTAAAGAACTTGCCACTGTGGCATGTGGTAACATCTAGATTACATTAGTGCCGTATGTTCTACATGGGGCTGCTTGCGAGGATTATCAGGAAGCCATTAAATGGTACAGAATTCTATGGCCAGATGGCATACATCAGGGCATTCTTAAGGAACTCAAATGTGAAACTGTTGATTTCCTAACCAGTATATGTAACTTGACACAAAAATAAACCTCTATACCAGAGGACTACAGAGTGGAAAATAATACAACAGTTTCTGAAAAGGTGTCCAGAGCAGAACCAGGAAATGTCTGGCTAATTAAACAAACATCTGCCTGAAGTAAAAACTGCAATCAAAGAAAGAATTATTAGGCCCATTGAGTAACAAAGCCTGCTAAAAGAAAATCAGCATGGCCTTTGCAAAAGGAAGTCATGCCTTACCAGCCTTTTACAGTTTTGTGAGAAAGTGTACAAGCATGTAGGTGATTGGTGACCTAACAGATATTTAATTCCTGGGACTTTCAAAAGGCATTGACAGGTACCTTACCAAAGACTCCTGGATAAGTTTAGCAGTCATGGGCTAAGAGGGCAAAAGAAGAAGTGTTTGAATTTATATCCCCCATTTCTCTCCTGCAGGAGACCCAAAGGGGCTTACAATCTCCTTGCCCTTCCCCCCTCACAACAAACACCCTGTGAGGTGGGTGGGCTGAGGGAGCTCCGAAAAGCTGTGACTAGCCCAAGGTCACCCAGCTAGCGTGTGTGGGAGTGCACAGGCTAATCTGAATTCCCCAGATAAACCTCCACAGCTCAGGCGGCAGAGCGGGGAATCAAACCCGGTTCCTCCAGATTAGAATGCACCTGTTCTTAATCACAACACCACTGCTCCCCCCCTCTCTGGTATAGAGGGGTTTTTTTGTGTCAAGTTACATATACTGGTTAGTAAATCAACAGTTTCACATTGGAGTTCCTTAAGAACCTCCCTTTCAGCCATTTTCCCTTCATTTTCCATTTCTGAAGAATTTTTATTACAAAATTTCTATTGTGTTAGGGACATTACATAAGAGCACAGCCATAAGCCAGATCGATTATACCAATTTTGTCAATTTCATCCAGCATGAGCGATGTTTCGTTAAGGCAAAGATACAATTTGTCTGCAGTTGGCAGGGACTGAAACTCACAGAATCATAGAGTTGGAAGAGACCACAAGAGCCACCAAAGCCTACCCCCTGCCACGTAGGAACACCCAATCAAATCAGATTCACAAATACTTTTGTCAGAAGAAATTGACAAGGGACTGCCACAGTAATGATGGTCCTTTTGCTGCAGCCGTCCCTTGTTTATTTCCTCTGGCAAGAGCAACTTTCCTGGTCAATTTCACTTGTCCTACCTGCAAACACACTCACAGTGTCCAAACCGTTCTTATGTTCTTATGGGCACCCTAGACCATGCCCATGTCCATGGTGACATGGGCAGGGTTGAGGGCAGTGGGGGTGGAGCCTGGGGGCATCAGGGGCAGAGCTAGGGTGGTGGGGGGCAGAGCCTGGGGGCGTCCTGGAGACAATTTGTCTCCAGGCGCCATTTGCCCCATGGTACGCTTCTGCTTAAACGAGAAAGAAAAACGTGGAATGCTCCACTTATTCATATTGTCGGATTTTTCTTAGCGCTTTTGCTTCCAATGCTTTTATTTATGTGTTTGTTTATTTGTTCATCCATTTGTTTATTGGAAACTTAAGAAGTTTTGGCAGGAGCGAGGTGGACCCTTGCTGTTTGGTGGGTTGCATGTGGGGACTGATCCATTCAGAGGCGGAGGGGGAGCCTGTGTTCCAGCCCTCCCATTTGTGGGGGCCAACGTAAGAGGCCTTAGGGTGGAGTAAGCTTGTGGACTGCATGCTCAGATTTTCTTTAAAAATGAAGGGATGGGGGAGAAAAAACCAGGAAGAGGGTTGTTTTTAAACTGCAAATATATTCTGATCAATGCTGGCTTTCACTTGCCCTAACTGCAAACGCACTCGCAGTGTCCAAACCGTTCAGTGATCGTGTATCAAAGGAAATGCAAAAACGGTTAGGTATTCCGAGATCTCTTACTTTCCACCCCACCTCATTTGTAGTTAGTTGACGTTAGCACTTTTATAAGACCGATCTCTTTATTTTAAGGGAAAATACTGCACCAAACTGCAATCTTTCTATACCAAGACTCAGATTCCAAGAGGCCCAACATTGTGCATGAAGGGTGTGTGAATGACCACACTCATATATTTCCCATGGCTGCAGGAAACACCATCATACTTTAAGAACTGCCTACTCTCGTATGAACCTTCTGAACTGTTACAGTTTTCTTCACAAGCCATGCTTCAGGTGACCCCACCATCAGAAGGCAGGTGGGTGGCAACTGGAGCTCTTCATTGTGGAACTGAGACTGTGGAATTCCTTCCGTATGGAGATTCCTCTGTCTTCCTCTATCATCTCTTACAAGCGAGAGAGCATCTTTTTGTTTTGCGTCCCCATATTGATTCTCCTTCCTGATTTGTTTTTTAATTATTGCTTTATAGATAATTGATTAAATTTTAAGTTCTTTTTTTTAACATTTAACTGTTTGCTACCTTTGGGATCCTAATTGGGCAACAAGGTGGGTTAAAATTATTTTTAAATAATGATTAATAGTCAACCTTATCTTGCTAGATGAGATCTGAACAGCGGGCTTCTTGGGCTCATTCCGCACATGCAGAATAATGCACTTTCAAACTGCTTTCAGTGCTCTTTGAAGCTGTGCGGAATAGCAAAATCCACTTGCAAACAGTTGTGAAAGTGGTTTGAAAACGCATTATTTTGCGTGTGCGGAAGGGGCCTTGGTTCACATCACACACTACAAACCATTAAGTGATGTCATGTCAAAGGAGAAGCAAAACGGTTAGGTAGTCAGAGGTCTCTTACTTTCCACTCCACCTCATTTCCCCCATAGATCTTGTCCAACTACCCAGGAGTTCTGCCCAGAATCGTATAGACTCATTGGCTACATCCAAGAAACGGAACCCTACAAAACTATCTCCTTAAATAACTGAGAATTCATAGTAGCTTCAGAAACTTACTCAGTCTGCGAAGGAAGACGTGCAGCAAGAGGTTTTGATTAAGCTGACCAACAAGCTGGTACTCTCCTATAAGGATTTTGCTGAAATTCACAACCACAAGACCATTTTCCAAAACAGAAAAGTGTGCCTCGTACTCAGAGCGAAAGTGCGTCAGTTTTCCTTTCCTAATGCTCAGTATGTCGTTCCAGCCAGATGAGGAATGGTTCTTCTTACATAAAGCAATTGTCCTGGGATAGCTTGATATGTTTGGCATAATCATTTCTGAAGAACCTTCTAGTATGTATTTGTTCACAGGAGGATGCTGTGTGGTACCTAGAAGTACAAAAAGGCTGATTAATGGACTTTAAAAGGAAATGATAAACGCATCCTCAAGGCATAGGGAGGTACTGTGTCTTCAACGAGAAAGAAAAACTTGGGGTGCAGCGTTTATTCATATTGTCCGATTTTCCCGAGTTGTTTTGGTTCCAATGCTTTGCTAAACAGATTTTCTTTAAAAATTAAAGGATGGAGGAGAACGAAACAGGAAGAGGGTTGTTTTTACACTGTACATACATTCTGATTAATGTTGGCTTTTCCCTTTCACTTCAGAGATGTGAGAAAGGGAGGAAAAAATAGAAATAGTTAGTATTTCTATAAAGACTTCAAAATATAATATTGGATGACAACAGTGCAAAACTAAAGCACAAGAGCCAGCAAAAGCCAGCTTATTATAGTAGAGGCTAGAAAAATGGAGTGGTGATGAGCTTCCCTCAAAAAAGAGAAGAAGAAGAGTTTGGATTTATATCCCCCCTTTCTCTCCTCCAGGAGACTCAAAGGGGCTTATAATCTCCTTGCACTTCCCCCCTCACAACAAACACCCTGTGAGGTGGGTGGGGCTGAGAGAGCTCAGAAGAGCTGTGACTAGCCCAAGGTCACCCAGCTGGCATGTGTTGGAGTGCACAAGCTAATCTGAATTCCCCAGATAAACCTCCACAGCTGAAGCGGCAGTGCGGGGAATCAAACCCAGTTCCTCCAGATTAGATACAAAAGCTCTTAACCTCCTACGCCACTGCTGCTCCTCCTACGCCACTGCTGCTCCTCAAAGTCAACTTGGAGACTCCAGTTGGTGCAAAATGCCACAGTGCAGTTATTATGAGGAGCTAGGCAGTGGGTCCATACACACCTGCAGTCATGCCATCAGCTACCCCTAATCTACTGTGCTCAATGCAAGATACCAGCCATCTCATATAAACCTGTTCATGGCTTCAGACCCTCATATCTGCAGGACTGTCTCTCCTCCTATGTTCCACCGTGACAATTTCATTCATCTGAGCATGACCTTCTGCAGATAAGTGGGCAAGATGAAGATGTGCATGAGTTCTGTGTAGTGGCCCCCCACCTTGTGGAATGGCCTGCCTGAAAAGTCAGGAAGCTGCATACACTTCTGGCATTCCAGAAACTGTTTAGAACAGAATTATTCTGGAGGGCATTTTTATAAAGCAGATAGAGTTATATGGCAGAGAAATGGTTCAGCAGATATTTAAGGGAAGGGAACAGTCTATGAACCTGAGGCGTAGATCCAAGGGGACGGGGGGAGGCGACGCACTGGGCACGCGCCCCTGTGGGGGTGTGGCAAGGGCATGGCGGGGGTGTTCTGGGGGCATTCCGGGGCGGGACGGGGGCAGAGGACGCACCGGTGCACCGGGCGCTTTCCCGCCTTGCTACGCCTCTGGACCTAACTATTGTGCGTGGTGTGTGTTTTCTGCTACTGTGTGCATTATCTTATTCTCTGTATACTATATTTCTACTTTTGAAATGCCAGATGCTGCTTGCTTAACATGTCAGGCCTACCACTTGTTCTGTTTCAAATGCCTTCTTTCGAATTCCTATGATCCAGTCCTACCATATGGCTTATCTGATGTCTTTTACTTATTGGATTTACTTGCATTGTATAATCTTACTTGGGACAGGGGGAATATAAGTACCACAAATTCAGTCACAGCATGTGAGTGAGTTAAGCGCTCTCAAGACATTGCCGACTTATGGCGACCCTATGAGTCAATGTCCTCCCCAAAATTTCAGGATTACACTTTTATTTTTATTGTATTGCATTTGACTTAATCTCTCGCCCTTTCCCAGCTCAAGGGCCAGATTCAGGGTGGCTAACAATATTCAAGAAAGCATTGTACACCGTACACATAACAATAAAAGCATCTACAAAAGCATCATTTACAAAACACGTAACAATAAAAACTAACAATAATCATAACATTCCTATACATTCAAATGGCACCAACATATGTTCAATTAAATTTTCACTTAAAACACATCTTTATGAAAGATGATCAACCACAACAGCAGCTATTGTGCCGCTGTATCATGAAGAAGCAATTCATGAATGCCGCTGCAGCCTAAATATTAGTGTGGGGGGGTGGGGCCAACAGAAAAGGGATCAAAAACCTAACCTCAGTGCCAGAGTAAATGAACCAAAAGGTTAAGATAAAATTGGGTCTTTTAAAATGGAAACTGCTATGTAGCAAAAATACAAATGTGATTATTTAAATTAAAGTGAAAACATCACAGTAAAATAGGCTCCTGTAACGGAAGGCCTATTATACTGCGCTGCCACCAATGTAACGTAAAAAGGGACACCACCCTGACTGGGGAACACAGACACAGACAGAAAGAAACACTGGGACAGATTTTAAATGAACAAAACTGAAAATGTTTATTTATGGCTTGAAAGAGGCTTCTCTGGTGATTTGAGAGGTTTCAAAAGCTTGACGGTTACAGAAGGAAAACTTATTTCTTGAGATGTTACTTCACAGATACTAGATGGTCTCTGTTCCACACACCCCTTTCTCGTTCATATACCCCAAGTCTAAGTCTGGTAGGACTGGCACACACTAGCCACCTACCCTCTCAGTCCCCTACTCAGGCCTAAAATGCCCCCTTTCGGACTGGACTTCTGGTGACTGGGTTTAGAACAGGGGATGGACAGACTATGTCTGGGCAGGCTAGCTGCCAGGCACCTGAGCGGCGGTTCACACTCCACCAAGACTCAGGGCCTTCCACACACTCCCTCAAGCTTCCTCAGCTTGAGTCAGAGCAGTCTGACTCCTGTCAGCTAACACCGCTCAGTCAGATTTCTCCTCTGCCAGAGCTGACAGACTGCCCAACTCTGCTCTGCTCTCTGACAGCCTCCGATCAGCACTCCACTCCACTCTCCGTCCTGTAAGCCCACTGGCTCCCCCTAGCTTTTGGTAAACGTTACTGGAGCTTTCTCAACCAATCAGGTCGGTTCTCTTTTTCTGGCTGTTGCTAAGGCCTTCTCCCTTTGGCCCGCTGTACGCCAGCCCTTCAGGGTGGGGCAAGTTCGTTACAGCTCCCAAGCATATATCAATGAAAATCACAATATACCACTTAAAGTCTTATGCAACATTTTTAGGCCTAAGCACGTTTTAGCCCACTGAATTTCTTCAGTGATCAAAAATAATGTTGAAAAATATTACAACCTGACAAATGTTGCAATTTTGACAAAAAGTGTCTTATAAATGACTGTGGCAAGAATCTGTAAAACAGAAAGCAAACGGAAAATAATGAGCTAATTGTATGCATAATCATCAGCTCATAAAAACAAACGAATAATGATAATGCAAAAACTTACTGAACATTTTAGCACCATTTAAACCCAGGTCTTCAATACAGAACCACTGTTCATTCAAAAGGTATGAAATGAAATAGTGTGCCAATATTTTCAATCAGGCTCAATGCTTTTTTTTAAAAAAAGAAGAAAATTAAATAAACTACAAAAACATTTTGTTTAAATCCTACCTGAAAAGCCTAAGTGGAAAAATAAATGCCTAGCAGAATGGTGCCCTGTAGTACTCAGTTGTGTAGATGTCATTGTATATGTGATGCATTGCAAATAGCTGCTTCCTTGTAAGGGTGACTGACTCACCACAATTTGGCAAAACGCCATTCTACCAGGCATTCATTCTTCCATCTTGGTTTTCCTGGTAGGATTTAAACAAAATACTTTTCTAGTTTATTTAATTGTCTTTAATTGTATTTTTCCCCCTTAAACATTGAGCAGTGGCGTAGGAGGTTAAGAGCTCGGGCATCTAATCTGGAGGAACTGGGTTTGATTCCCGGCTCTGCCGCCTGAGCTGTGGAGGCTTATCCGGGGAATTCAGATTAGCCTGTGCACTCCCACACATGCCAGCTGGGTGACCTTGGGCTAGTCACAGTTCTTTGGAGCTCTCTCAGCCCCACCCACCTCACAGGGTGTTTGTTGTGAGGGGGGAAGGGCAAGGAGATTGTAAGCCCCTTTGAGTCTCCTGCAGGAGAGAAAGGGGGGATATAAATCCAAACTCTTCTTCTTCTGATTGAAAACATGGGTACACCGACACCATTTCATACCCTTTAAATGTCCAGAGGTTCCACACCGAAGACCTGGGTTTAAAAGAAGGGGCGGGGAGTGGCACCATACCAGAGTCTGCTTCCCCTGACCAATACTACCTCGAGCAGCATGTTCTCTAATACACCTAATCCCTTTTGCAAATCCACAGCCTGCATTCCGTCACGCACGGAAGAGTGACATAGTAACCCATAGGAATATGCATGCATGTTTCGATCCTCCCCGCTCCCTTCTTAAACACAAGATCTAAAATGATCACCCACCTGAGTTGGCCTCACATCCGGCCAGGAGAGCCACCGCGATCGCCACCAGCAGCCGGGCTCTCGGCAACATCTTCTCGGTCTGTGTATTGTCGAAGGCTTTCCCGGCCGGATTCAACTGGTTGTAGTGGGTCTTCTCGGTCCTTCCAGCCCCGAGGAGCGGTCTGGAGCGCGAACAGGAGATCCTGGCTGCTGCACAGCCTCGGCGAGCACATTCGCTGTGTCCTCACTTCCCTTTTGTCACGCTTCCCACTACGCCTGCCCGGCAGGGGCTCGGTAGGTCCGCGCCACTCCTGTGTGCCGTCCAAGGGCAGTCTCGAACCCGGGCGAGGGGGACGCCCTCCAGCTGCTAGCCCACCGCCCGGAGCTTTTCGTGGTGATCTGAATGGCCAGCCCGCAAAGCCAATATGGCAACCCCCTGGGCACTCGTGTTTCCCAAGATCCTCCCGGCAGATTGAAGCTCCCGCGGAAAGCCGGCTTGGCGTCAGCCGAGTGGAGGAGTTTGTGCACATCAAACGTCCTGGAACCGGAATGGCCCGAACAGCTCCACGGGAATCTCTGCGGAGCGCCCGACGGACGCTTTTGATAGCTGGGGGCGGGACTAAATATGATGTCAGAGGCTTGCAAACGTCGCCTGCAAGTCGGCAGGGCTGAAGCTTGGGAGGCACGGATCCCTGGCCCAGGAGCAACACTGGAACCATCAGCACACCTGGACCCATGCAAAAAGGTTATGCCCTCTGGGGACGACCCTCTATGCATCCTGCCTTGCCCAACGGAGCAAAAAGCGACTCCCGGGGCTGTTTCAGGAAGGCTCAGTCCTTTCCCGTTCACAGCGTCCATCAAAGCAGCCTTCCCCAGCCAGCACTGTGAAATCCGCCGGCTCCCTGTATTTTAGAGTTCAGAATCACTCATGAATGACTACAACAGTTACTGCTGGTGCTGTTCGGTTTTTTTATTTTGAGATGTACTTCACAGTAGGTTGAAAACTTCAATCGTGGCTCAGATCTTTCATACACACAAGCACGCACCCTTGTGGCATTGTGTTAGTCTGGCTCATTCCGCACACGCAAAATAATGCACTTTCAAGCTGCTTTCACAACTGTTTTTGCCATTCCGCACAGCTTCAAAGAGCCCTGAAAGCAGCTTGAAAGTGCATTATTCTGCGTGTGCGGAATGAGCCTCTGTTTCTCCAGGTAATGCGATTTAACAAAGTGCCAATGTAACCCCCATGCCCAGAATGGGTTGGCCCAGAATGGGTTGACCCAGTAAGGGGGTGGAGACTCAGAGCAGCAGAAAGGCTGCAAGAGCTCTTTGCAGAAGACAAGGCTACCAGACTCGGACCTTGATTTCTATAAGCCCTTAACACCTTGTTAAGGTAATTGCAATATTGTTGGGAACTACTGGGAAGGTAGTTGTTGTTTTTGCTATGTTGTAAATGTTGGAGTTTATTGTTTCAGGGTTTTCTTTTGTGGATGTAATGGGTGAGAGTTCTCCTGGAAACCTTCATCATGTTGCAACCTGTTCATCAAGCCCTTGGAGTCTTCAGGAGCCAGCCAACTTGCAAAGAAGAATTGGACTTGGCAATATCAGTAGACTGTAAATAGAAGGACTTGAAATGCAACCTGAACAGGACCTTGAATTGTAACGTTAAATGTTGATGTTTTAAAAGTGTTAATTGTAAAGAAAAGTAAACCATATTGTTGTTTAAAAATTGTTGTTGCAACTCATTCCAAGTACTGCCCCACAGAACCCGCAGTTAGAGGTTACACCAACACTTGGCTGGGGGTGGGTGGGGATTTAAGCCCAAGCTTTGCTTGTGATCTTCAGAATCCTCCATTACTGTTCCTGGTCTTTCGTATTTCCAATAAAGACTAGTATAGTTAATCTCTACAGTTTCTTTATTTTGGACTAAAGTTTGACAGCTTCATACAAATCCAGCTGCAAAGGGAGAGTGATCAAGGGAGAGAAAAGGGATTGCAAGGGAAAGAAAACAACGCGCACACACACACACACACAGAGATAACTGGTTGCAGTCAGAGATAACATGGACCCAAACATCAGTCTCTTTAAAACAACTTCCTCCTTCCCGATCTCTGAAAGAGCTTCCCATTTCCTAACAGCATCACCTCAGTCCACGGGAGCGGTTGGGGGTGGAGGAAGAAGGGAAGACTTTCCCCACAAATTCTTTCTTTCACTTTCCCCAGAAATCTGTGAACCCTTTTTAAACATGCGGGCAAGACTGCAAACTGGCAGGGAGGAAGAGCGCACTGCAAAATCGATACCAAAACCTGAATCCCAAGCAGATTGCAGAGTAGTTAGCAGCATCAGCCGCTGCCATAGACACCACCCCACCCCACCCCCGCCACCACACTGCTAACTTGGACCTGCTGCAATCTGGATGTTGAAAGTCATGCTGCAGAGTTTTGTGCAGTCTCTTGGGTCTTTTGCTTTCAGCAATCCCCTCCAATATTATAGGCCGATGAGTTGCCCTTTTGGGCCAAAGACCCTCCCCCTCCCCCAGGGTAGGTGGGCCACCACCAAACGCCATCACCCCTCTCTCTCGCTCCCCTCAGGGTGGGTGGGTTATGACCAGATGCCAGCCTCCCCCCGCCCCCCACCGCCCTGCAGGGTGAGGGAGCCAGGACTAGATGATAGTCTTTATTAAACACCCAATATCCAGACTCACAGTGCAATCCTAAACAGATTTAACACCAGGATGTTGTGGGTTTTCCGGGTTGTATGGCCATGTTCCAGTAGTATTTTCTCCTGATGTTTCGCCTGCATCTGTGACCGGTGCCAGCCCCAGATGCAGGCAAAAGGTCTACTGGAACATGGCCATACAACCCGGAAAACTCACAACATCCTAGTGATTCTGGCCGATGAAAGCCTTCGACAATCGATTGAACACCTTTCAATACCCATAGTCTAAATCAGTGAATTTCTACAACTGCAAATCTGGATTCCACTTCAAATCTCAGGCCCCTTCTGCACATGCAAAATAATGCATTTTCAAACCACTTTCACAACTGTTTGCAAGTGGATTTTGCTATTCCGCACAGCTTCAAAGAGCACTGAAAGCAGTTTGAAAGTGCATTATTCTGCATGTGCGGAATGAGCCTCAGATTTTCAAAACAGGGCAAGATAAGACATGAGCCCAACTTCCATCAAAGTAGACTTTCATCCATAAAGGTCAGCACTGCCTACACAAACAAGCAGTTGTTCCTCAGGGTCTCTTCAGGCAGATACGTCCTTCACTTCACCTACTAACCAATCTTTTTTTTAAATTGAAGAAATATGCCTATTAAATATTCTATGCCTATTATAAGCATAAGCATTTATTGTCATTGTGCACGCACAACGAAATTTACAGCAGCATTCCTCGATGCACACAATTTCAGACTCATACATCATACTCATACAATTTCATACAATACATCATACACATACACTTTCAGACTCATACATCATCCCCCTTTCCTCCACCCATCCCTATACAGCCCCAACACAGCCCCAACACATTAAAGGTTAATATTAAAGGTTAATAAAGATAAAGAAATTGAAGAAAGTCTATGAAATGTTCATAGAAAAATCAAACGCATACAAGATAAGCACAGCATTTCATGGGCAGTGTTATTTCCCTCATTTGTAAATCTCGCTTTAACAAAAAGCATCCAATAGACAGTGAACAACAGTGAACTGATCGACCTTCTCTTAATCTGAGCCAGGATTTAGCCCCATAAACTATTGTCAGTTCCGTAGCTCAACCTTAACAGGTGACACAGGTGCCTCAGTTTCAGCAGACCCTGTCAGCATCTGTTTAAAGTTGGGAATTTCTGTCCTAGTGTGCATGAGCGTAAACTTATTTGCAGTGAACTTCATTTGTCACTTTGTTGCCCACTTACCCGATTTGTGGAAATCCACCAGGAGCTCTTCACAGTCAGTCTTGGTTTTTACCATCCTGAATAATTTGGGATCACCTGCAAATTCGACTGGGCTCCTCCCCACCAGTTCCAGGTCATTTATGAACAGATTAAATATCACTGGTCCCAATAACAAAGGCTGGTCACTTCCCTCCATTCCAAGGATTATTCATTGATCCTTTCATTTGGCTGATGTAAAAGGATCTACAGACCTTTTCATACTCAAACCTTTCTCAGCGCCTCTGGCGAACGCAACCTGCCCCTAGCTCCTTGTCTGAAAGTTAAGCAACATCTACAAAGGGAGGCCAGTGAAACCTTATGCCCGATGCATTTTAGATGCCTTCTTTAAATAGGATGCTGTCAAGAAAGTCAATTGAAGCTGACAGCCTGAACACAGACTTAATGCAATGGAATTTACTCGGAAGTAGGGACACATAAGACCATGCTTTTAATGTCACTGATTTGGTAAAGGCTCACTAAAAAGCAAAACTCATGTTTTACCTTTGAGCCTGTGCCATGTTGATTCTTTTGGAATATATATTCCAAAATATATGCATGGGATTCAAAGTAATGAAGATTTTTTTCAAAGCAATGCTAATCTGATTTTCTGGCACTCTGATTGGTCATTATTGTTGCCTGCACTATGACTGCATGTAAGTGTTGTTGCCCGTCTACTTCAGTTCTACGCACACACAGCAGAGGCGTATTTTCAAGAGTGAACTTGACTGGCCCATCCCCCTCCTTTTCTCTGCCACGGTACTGTACTCAGAGGCATATCGGGGAAAATGGCACCCGGGGACACATGCTCCAGACACCCCCACCCACCCATCTGCGCTCCCCCTTGAGCCACCCCCGTGCAGGATGTCTCCTGAGGATGGTAGAAACCGGCCTTCAGGGTGGTGGTGGCGGGGGGGGGGGGGGTGCAGAGTGCTGTTGCAGGTAGCTCAGGAGCTAGCCTGCTGCTGTAGTGCCCATCCAAGCCTCTGCTGCCCCTAAGGGCCTGGGGAGGAAAGGAGGAAGCTTGGACGGGCGCTGTGGCAGCAGGCTGGCTCTATTTTTAGGTGCCTCTCCCAAGCTGGGTCGGTGCAGGGGAGGAGGGGGGCAATGTTATGCCCCCCCCTCTGCCATTGCGCCCAGGGTCATTTGACACCCACCCACCCTGTCCCTGTGGGCAGTACACCCCTGATAGTACTATACAAACAAATCACCACTCCTTATCTATCTATCTATATATAAAAATCTAACCGTGTGTTTGTCCCTGATGATGTCCCTCAGAAGCTGCTGGATGAATCGCCCCCAAATTTTCACAGGACGTCCCTCCCTGTTGCTGGCAGGTACTCGGACCTTCAAACCGCCGAAAGTCCATAACTGAGCCAGGTAAAACGTCTTTTTCCTGATGAAGCTGCCTCTATTTAACTGTCACCCTTAGAATGTCCGTGCAGCCTGTCTGTCTGTGGCCCGAGGGCTTGGGATGAGGGCTTAGAATGTTTGTGCAGATGGGCAGAGATGAGCAGTGAAAACAGTAAATAGGTAATACTGTTAGGTAATACGAGTGGAAGTGAAACACATACACACTTTGCCATGTGAGACGTCAGGTGGGGTTCCCCCCCTCACACGCAGGTAACTTTCACTCTCTGTGCCTCACCCACTGCTACCACACAATACACATCCAGCTCATCCTCACACACCTCACTCTGCCCTCCCTCACATCCAACCACCACTTACCCACTTCCTCACCCATATTCGCCACTGCTCTCTTTTACTAAAAGCAAGCTGGAGTTTGCCTTTTTCTTCTAAGAAAATCCATGGGGTGGGGACAAACCTACATTACCTGCTCCACTTCTTTTGCACGTAGCCCTTTAAGAACCCAGGGAGCTAGCCTTGATCTGGGTGCCTCACCACCCTGCCTCTGCTGCCTGACTGGGACAGCCTGCTTGCCCCAATTCTGCCTTACCCAAGCCAGGACTGTGCGTGTCAACCAGCCTCATGGGCAGCAGGATTCGCACTCTGGACAGTTCCGTTGTGGAATGGAAAGGGTTACCTTACACTAAAAAAAACAAGGCAGCACCATATTACGATGTGCATTGAAAAGGGAAAGAGGGATTCCATTTGACCACCACAAAAGGCTATGCTGGGGATCATTGGACCTGCATGGACATCTGTATGGGTTGCGGACTGTGATGAGAAGGACAATTGCCACAGCAACGCGTGGCTGGGCCCGCTAGTTCTGTATAAAATTGATGGTATTTTAAATAAAAAATAGTATAAGAATATAATTCTAATAATTGTGAGAATCTGCCCCGTCCCCGTATAAAGCTGCATGTGAAAGATTCAGTGGTTTGAATACTCGTGGCATCAAACCCTCCACCCACAAAAAGAAAGACACACATCAGTTTCCTGTAATGAGGAGTGTATAGTGAGTTTATTACTGTATGCAGATGAGGAAAATTATGAACTGTCAGGGAGAAAATATGCTTGTGTGCGTGTTGAGGGGGCTGGGGCAGGCCTGCATGCTGGCGTGTGTCTGCTGAGAGAAGGGAAATGCTTTCCCCATCTGCTTTGACAAGACAGCCTATTCTTTTGGGAGGTCTGCTTGCTGTAGATGTGAGAATCAGAAGTCTTTTTTTTTAAGGACCTCTGAATAGCAAATAGTAGCCAACCCTCTGGGTGGTGTGTGGATGTGTGTGTGTGTGTGTGTGTGTGTGTGTGTGTGTGTGTGTGTGTGTGTGTGTGTGTGTGTGTGTGACCGAAGTGCCATCAAGTCACTTATGATTCATGGCAAACCCTATGAATAAATGTCCTCCAACATGTCTAAAAGCAAGATACTTTCTGATAGGTGTGATTAATGGACAAGTGTATCCACATTTAAGTCCCTTAAGTCCTAGAAAGTTAGCACTTCCTTTTCCTTTCAATTAACTTAAAATATTCACATATCTGCCTTTCTGACATTCCTTCTGCACCCAGTGCAGGTGAAGCAGGATTCTTAAAAATTTGACTGTTCGGAAAGTTACCAAAAATATTTCCATTGTAAACACTAGTGATTGCAATGCTCTTAACAAATGCACGGTTGAACATGGTCTTATAGCTCATCATTCCAAAGTATCAAAAACAACATACAGTTTCAATCTACCTATGCAAAATTCTGATCCTCTGTGTGACAGTGCATCTTATCTGATCCGGCAAAAAAAGCAACAACTGTGTATGGAGGTAGGGAGATAAGAAGAATCACAGTGAAGTTCTGAAAACTCGCAGTGTCATCATGGCGTGTGAGAAACGGAGAGAGGATTATGCCGCTTCAAAACCGAAAGTGAGCTTTGATGTGGTGCTTGAAAGGGAAGAAGTGTTGAGAGGTTGCCCTAGCGGTACCTAGTGTATAGATACAGCTATTAATTGAATGAAAACAGGACAAGAACAGACTTCAAAAGTAATACGGCATTTACTCGAATGCACAACTTGTTTTGTTATTTTCTCTAGCTTCCTGTGGCACTGAGGGGCACAGTCCTGTGGGTGGTTCCTCTTTGTGTCATCTCAAACAACACTCACGTGGCCCTAAGAATTGGCCCTAAGCTGTGGTTGCAACCCTGGCAACCCAAGTTTCAGTCCTGCACACAGGTCTCCGGGGACATCAGAGTTCATGTTTAAATCGCGGTTTCATATTGTTGAAGGCTTTCACGGCTGGAATCACTAGCACGTTGCCAGTTTTCTGGGTTGTATGGCCGTGTTCCAGTAGTATTTTCTCCTGCCGTTTCACCTGCATCTGCGGCTGGCATCTTCAAGGATCTAGTGGCAGTAAAGCAAGTGGAGTATATATACCTGTGAAATATCCAGGGTGGGAGAAAGAAACATTTGCAATTGTTAAAAGTGTTAAAGGCACAGTTTGCAAGTGAAATTTGCATGTGTTAAGTGGAATCCCCCCATTTTAGCATTTGTATGTATTTTTTAAATCCATCTTTCAATAATATCCAAATTCTGATTTCCCCTCCCACAATTTGGTCTCCCTCTACCCAATCTTCTTCAAACTTTGGGAACATTTGGGTTGTAGGAACAGGTAACAAATGCTACCACAAAGTAGCTGCTTGGGCGGGGGGGAGCAGGTTGGGGTCAATCACAAAATGTTGGAAGGGTTCAGCCTTTTATGGCGGACAGGTGCTTCCTAATGGGGGCTCCCTGCAGACACAAATGTGATGCCTTGGGCGGGGCAGGGCGGGGGGCATCTTCTGAAGCATCCTCCTGCTCTATGGAAGAATGCCTGCGTTTGTCTTTGCTTTGGGCGAGAAGGAAGTAAGCACTAAGAACCACTCAGGATTGCTGTCCAGTGTTGGGGTGAGCCAGCGAACCCAGCAGGGTCTCAGACAGTGCACAGGGATGCCTGCGCCATCTGTTGCCCTCTGGGCAAGCAGACTCACTGGTCACAAGACCCCCGTGACTCACGGGTCACAAGATGTCCTGGACAAAGGGACAAAAGGTGCACACCCCCAGGTATGGATTAGGCCCAGACAGGAGCGTTTCCTCCCGCACGTACGCAGCCCCTAGGAGTCATGTATTGCGCAATATTCTCTCGCTCTCCCGCCTTCCCAAAACCCTAATAAAAGGTGCCAGGGACCGCCTGCTCGGCAGATTAGCCTGCCACTGGCTTCTGTCCACCGGATGATATCGCTGCGTCTTGTCTCTTCATTGCGTCGCCCGTGGCGACTTCAGTCCAGGACATTTTTCTCCAGGCTTCTTGGCAATCCCACCCTGGAGTTCTGTGAGAATGCTATTCACAGAAATGCAGGAGCCTGGTTTGTATTCAGACCGTAGCTTAGCATGCACACTGAAGGAACCCAATCTTCCCCCCTTTCCCAGCACCAGACTTGCAGACATGAAATGGCCCTGGGGTTCCACTAGCTGCCCCGTTGGGCCTCATCTGGGACCAATTCCAGTGAGGAAATGTGCTGAGAGAGACAGAAACTTTGTCTCTTTGTGGATTGTAGTCATAGTCTAAATCGGGACTCCTGTATTCTGATGAGAACTCCTAGAACATGTCTGTGCGAAGTCCTTTAGGCATGTGGAATTTGTAACACAGTTCTCACCTAACCTTCTCTGTGACACACTAGAGTTTTTGTTTGTACAAATCCTTTTTTTCCCCTGTGGGGAAGTATCCAGAGGTGGGATCCAGCAGGTTCTCACCAGTTCCCGAGAGTGGGTTACTAATTATTTGTGTGTGTCGAGAGGGGGTTACTAATTGGGTCCGCTTTTCCGTCTCCACGCCCTCGCCTCCCCGAGAGGCAGACTGCCTTTGAACGTAAAGGTTCCATATAGCCATTGCGACTAATAATGTGACTCCCTGAACTGGGTTAATCCCTTTCAGGTACTGCAATTCATTGATTCTCAGCCTTTCGTACCTTTTATCTCACCAGTCTCTATCAAAGAACCTGTGTGTTTCACCGTTGCTGTGTTCAGATTTGTGAGTTGGGGCATTTTCTATAATGTAATGATGATTTAGAAATGCAAACAAATTTTTTTGGGGTCATGGTGGGGTGGCTGCCCATGGGGGGGGCATCCAACTCAGGTTTTGCCCAGGGCTCAGGTTTGCCTAGGTACGCCTCTGCCCCCTTTGCTGAGGGGGGGGGGGCTGGCGAGGGAACCTGTTACTAAAATTTTTGGATCCCACCACTGGCAGTATCCTATCAGCAACCATTTGCGTGGGATGGCGGTGTGGGGGACAGGACACGAGGAGATGCATCAAGAGTGAACTGGCAAGCAAATGCTTAAACATTCCTTTTCCTCCCAACTCTTTTATGAAAACAGTCCCCTTTGCAATAAAGAAGAGGCAGTGGAGTCTCTGGATAAAATGTATGGGGTTTCCTCTCAGCTGCAGACATAATGCAAGAGGGACAGGCAAGCAGGCACCCAGTGGTTTTACCATCAATTGTACACCTATCAGAACACAGTGAGGGAGCAGTTTTTTCGGCTTTCAGCTTCTCCACACTGGCCCCCAGCAAGGAATTATTGCAGGAAGTGTTGGCCTTTGCAAGTGTCTGTCACAACCAGTCATGAAAGTGTTAACATCTGTTTGTATGTGAACAGGATGCTGAGGTCATAGTATAATGAGCTGACCGATTGATTATCTGTTGGTCAGTCAGGCAGCCATTACTTACATGTTAGCAAGCATGTACATCAGAAGTTATAAAGTTAATTTGTTTTCTTTGTTCTAGAGCAGGGGTAGGGAACCTGCGGCTCGAGAGCCGCATGCGGCTCTTCTGCCCTTGCACTGCGGCTCCACGAGCTGAGCCGCTGGCCCCATCCTTGCCCGCCCTGGAGGCAGCAGGGCGGACGCATCCATGCGCTTCTCAGAATGAACGGAGTAAAAGGTAAAAAAACCCCAATATATACAGTGTTATCTTTATTTTAAATGTCAAAAATTATTTGCGGCTCCAAGTGTTCTCTTTTTCCATGGAAAACGGGTCCAAATGGCTCTTTGAGTGTTAAAGGTTCCCTACCCCTGTTCTAGAGAGAAGCAGAAGAATAGACCAGAGCCCATGGACCGAAAGAAGTAGGATGCATAGCTAAGATGCAATTTTAGGTATATAGTTGGTACTGTAAATATGTAAGAAAACAGTACAGTATTTATTTGTTTTACTCCATGTAACCCTATCCTTTTAGCTAGTAAACTTTTATATAAAGCAACTCAAAGTATCTGGCTGTTTTTCTTAGCACCTCCCAACTCTGCTAATCAAGTATCTCTTTATACATATACCTTCAGGAAGGTAAATGTGAAGGAAAGGACTTCCAAGACCCTTCTGTTCCTTCTGGTTAGCTTTCCAGGTCAGAAACCCCCTGCAAGTGTCTTTGGTTTCTTGAGTGACCCCACCCCCTTCCACTCACTCCCTTCTCAGGGATGCCAAATACAAATGCCACAGGAAGTCTTTGGCCTGGTTTTGGCTGTATCAGATTTTTGCCTCACAGAAGCATGTTCTGGTACTATTGGTGAAAAAAGACTGCCCCATGCGCTGAGGCGACACTGCCTTCCGTTGCTGTGTGATTGCAGTGAATGTGAGTTGGGCCAGGGAAACCTAGATGCCACTTACAGGAAAAGAAACAGTTGCTTGGCTTGCTATGTTGTTGCCTGCTTCCTCTTCAAACATTTGTCAGTGGCTGTAAGAAAGCTTTCTGCAACATACTGTTGAATACCAGGCCCCCAAAGTTACAGTAAGAACCCTGTGTGGTGCAGAGTGGTAAGCTGCAGAACGGCAGGCAAAGCTCTGCTTGTGACTTCAGTTGGGCCCCTTCCACACACGCAAAATAATGCATTTTCAAACCACTTTCACAACTGTTTGCAGGTGGATTTTGCTATTCTGCACAGCTTCAAAGAGCACTGAAAGCAGTTTGAAAGCGCATTATTCTGCATGTGCGGAAGGAGCCTTTGATCCTGATGGAAGTTGCTTTCAGGTAGTTGCTTCAAGGTTGACTCGGCTTTCCATCTTTCCGAGGCACATAAAACGAGTGACCAGCTTGCTTTGGGTGCCCAGAAGACACCGGCATCTCTCCATGGAGACTACCTGTATCTTTTAGAGTTCATCTTCGGTTTCTTGGCTCCTTTCACTGGGCAAATTTGAGGTATGTAGCAGCACTTGAGCTATGGAGGCTTATCTGGTGAATCAGATTAGCCTGTGCACTCCAACGCACACCAGCTAGGTGACATTGGGCTAGTCACACTTCTTCTGAGCACTCTCAGCTCCATCTACCTCACAGAATGTTTGTTATGAGGGGAAAAGGGAAAGGAGATTGTAAGCCCCTTTGAGTCTCCTTACAGGAGAGAAAGGGGGGGGATATAAATTCAAAGTCTCCTTATATTACTGCTACTGAGAAGAATCACTTGCATAGTGAACTTTCTCACCTCTGCCTGCAGCTTTATTGTTTTGCAGAACCCAGAGTTGCTGGTTCCATTTGCATAGAGCTCACAGCATTGGTACGAAGGGTGAATTGCAGTCCGCAGCTCCTTTTCCTGTCACTGAGCCAGGAGGAAGAAAAGATGAAACCAAAGATGATGAACTCATCATACATCCTGGGGAAAATGAAGAGCAAGGGGGGAAATGCACAAACAACACAGCACAAAACACTGACAGAGGTAGGAGAACGTGAATCCAACCCATACAAATATTGACCTGGTATTAATGGCAGTCCTTCCCCTACCTTTCTCAGTCCATTTTTCAAAATTTATCACTGGTTGGTATTTCATTTCCCACTATGCTTTTCTTTCAGTTAAACTTAGCAAATTGCTTTTTAATTTATAAAAAAATATTATGTTAGTCTTATGATATCAGGGACCAAGTCCTTCCACTTGGTAAACTTCAAAAATTAAACACAGTACTGGCATGTCCTGTTTCCAACCTCGATTGGTTGGTGTCTTTTTGCACCTTTCCAGTGTTTTAGTGTGTGTGTAAGCACCCATGCCTGCTGATTAAAGCACCAGGTAGATGAAGAAATCTTAATACTATTGTAGGGTCATACTGACATTCCTTTTAGACTAGTAATCTAATTACCAGTAAGGGTGTGGATGTCTGTTCTGTATGCGTTTTATTTGCTCTCTCTTGAAGGCTCAAATTAACAAAAAAACACTAGCTCACCTACAGTTACCTTAAATGGTCATAAACAGGTAGAAGGCATGATCAGTAAGGGTGCCAACAGGACTGGAGAAAAAAATGCCCTGTTGCTTTCATAGAGATGTAATGTGTGGAAATTGGAGAGTGAAGATTTCAGGGCATGAAAATCAATAACACCACTTAGTAAAGAACACCCCCCTTAAACCTCTATGAAGGTGTAGAACAGCGGTGGTAAACCTATGGCACTTCAGATGTTTATAGACTACAACTCCCATCAGCCAATTGGCCATGCTGGCAGGGGCTGATGGGAATTATAGTCCATGAACATCTGGAGTGCCATAGGTTCGCCACCACTGGGGTAGGACATTCCCTGCCCCTGCCCCCAGTAGTCAGCAATTCCAAAATGACACCTGACACGGGTTATCTACACAGACAGATAATCCAAGAGGGCTGTGACATCAATATCACATGAGCTGATCGTAGGTCTCTGGCAGGCATTTGGTTCTGCCAACCTCCAGGTGGTGATGGAAGATCTCTAGCTATTACAAATGATCTCCAGGCAACAAAGATCATCAATTCCTCTGGAGAAAATGGCTGCTTTAGAAGGTGGGATCTATAGTGTTATATTGTACTCCATTGTAGCCCTCCCCCCTTAAACCCTGCCCTCCTCAGGCTCCCTCCACAAAATCTCCAGCTATTTCTCAACCCAAAGCTGGCAACCCTACCGGCACTTGTTCATTTTTTAACTTGCAAATCAGACCTCAAAGGCAGCATACAATAAAAATAGAAATAATTTTTAACAGACGTTACAGTACAAATAAGCAGCACGAAACCTTCACATGACTGTAATGCATCTCAAGTACAGAGGGATATATGAGAGACTTCTTGCGCAAACACAGTGTAATTTTATTTGGACTAAAGAAAGAAAGAAACGCAAGGCCTACCCCAGTCCTTTACAGCAACTTACCTAAACACCTTATTCAAGATTTCTTTCAGATTCTGGAACTACATTTGTGTGAGAAAACCTTACTGGAACTGGCTTGTCCTCTACATTGTGTGTGTTTGTGTAGACCTGCAAGCTGGACATTTTTGGAATCCAGGATCTTGTCCTCCCTATCTCCCAAAAAGACTCCCATGATGTCAGGTTTTTTAAAAATTTCTACTATCAGCTGAGTGTTGAAACAGCAGGATGAAGAAAGACCTGAAGAGGGACTTCCCAATGAGTTTCTTGTTGTTACAGCTTTTTAACTGGCAGAGAAATATATCAACATTAATAACTAAACACTTCACAAGTATATAGTTATTTACTGAATGTTAAATGATGATCTATATCTGTGGACGTATTTCAGCCTTGATCAAGTGTTATGCTCATTCATTTTGGACAGCGCTTTAAATTTAAATGATTTTTCCCAATTGAACTAGTGCTTTTATTTCTTTATTTTTTATTTTTATTGTGACTTTTGAAAAGAAGCATAAAAACAACATCTAAAGCTACACAAAGTCACAATAAAAATGGAAGACAAGAAAGAACTTCTGATTTCTTCTGCTCCTAATATAGTTATCCCCAAAGTTTACCATTTGCTCCTTCGTTAACAACCAAGTAAAACATTAAAAGTCCAGTCCAGATGTGGGAGGTGAATTAAAAGTCCAGTCCAGATGTGGGAGGTGAATTCCCCTCTGGAGGTGGCATGGGCTTACGCCGATGGAAATGCCCTTCCACTAGATGTATACCCTAGTGGGGAGGCAAATTCACTGGTGTCCAACCATTCAAATTCAGCTTTCCTGCGAAGGCCTAGCCAGAATTTGCCTGGGAACCTGCGGCTTCTCCAGATAAATTCAGGAACTACAATTCCCATCAGCCCCGGCCAGCATGGCCAATTGGCCATGCTGGCCGGGGCTGATGGGAATTGTAGTTCCTGAACATCTGGAGAGCCGCAGGTTCCCTACCCCTGGCCTAGCCTCACGTCGGCATTCCCACACCACCCCCAGCTGTGTTGGCACGGTGGGGCCAACCTTGGTTGGCTTCCAGTGCCCAGTTGGCCCCCATACACTGGTGTAGTCACCAGCAGAGATACACCACAATTTTCATGGCATATCTCTATTCTCCTCTAGGGGAAGTTTTAGGTGAGTTTTTAAAAAACTTTTTCAGGCTTCCCGTGCCATGGGAAATCCCTCTGGAGCAGGTAGAGTAGTGCCGAAGTGGGGCTGTCCCCACCTACCTGACAGCTCTGGATTGAGTTGTAATTGCAAATCTTAAATATTATCCCCCCAAACAGCCACACCTCTCTCTAATGTAGCTAAATCCCTAATCATATATTCCTCAAACCCACAAATTCTTTTCTGTCTTGCATAAAAAGTCCATCAAAGGTTTCCAATTATCAATGAATTCAGAGTCTTTTCTGTAATCAACCAAGTAAGTTTTCTGACAGCTTTACTAACCAATACTCTGCTTATATTTCTTGGTATCATCCAGACTAAGTTCTAATCAAATTCTCTCATGACTGTACCAGCTTGAGGTCCTTCCTTTGTAAAGCCTCTCCAGGCATGTACTGTAGCATAGCGCCCTCTGGTGACTGCTTAAAGGAGTGCATTTAACCTTATCATCATCAGTATGTTTCCCAATTTCAGAGAGATGAAGAAGATAACACATTATTAATGTCCCATCATTGTCATCATCACCACCACCCTCGGCACTAGGCATTGTCACACCAGGATTAGAAAAATGTTTTTTAAGAAGGGAGAAAAAGAGCTTTTGGTCCTTTTGGCAAAGTGCAGAGAGTATGTTGTTAAATGTATGGGAGAAATGTAAACCTAAGTCAGGGATCTGCAACCCATGGCTCTGGAGCCGCATGCGGCTCTTTCAGCCTTATACTGCGGCTCTGCGTGGCCTGGAGGTCAGAGGGTAGCGTGGGCATGTCCCTCCAGCCCTCCAGAGCAGCGCTGGAAGGAAAGGTGAGTGGAGGGGCTGAACTGGAGCCAGCTCTGTCTGGGAGGGTGCCGCTTTTCGCATCCACTCCACTCACCTCTCCTTCCAGCGCTGCACTGGAGGACTGGAGGGACATGCCCCCGCTGCCCTCCGACCCCTGGAGGTCAGAGGGTAGCATGGGCGTGTCCCTCCAGAGCAGCCGCCACCCCCCCTCTGCCATCCCCGCAGCCGCCATCCCCCCTCTGCCCCACGGAGCAGGTGGCTGCCTGCTCTGTCGGGCAGAGGGGGTTTCCCTGCCCGGTGCACTGCCTCCCACAGCGCGAGAGGCAGCAGCATCAGGCAGGCCGCAGACACCATCCCCCCTCTGTCCCACGGAAGCAGGTGGCTGCCTGCTCCGCCAGGCAGAGGGGGTTTCCCTGCTTGGCGCTGCTGCATCCCGCAGCACGAGAGGCGGCGGCACCGGGCAGGCCGTGGTCACCATCTCCCCTCGGCCCCGTGGAGCAGGCGGCTGCCTGCTCCTTCGGGCAGAGGGGGTTTCCCTGTCCGATGCCTCCGCCTCCCAGCGCTGGAAGGAAAGGTGAGTGGAGGGGCCGAACCAGGGGCGGCTCAGTAGATCTTCGGGGCCGTGGAAAACGGGTCCGAATGGCTCTTTGGGTGATTAAAGTTGCCGACCCCTGACCTAAGTTATGCTGACAAACAATGGCTTTCAAAGCCATATGCAGGTGAGAAATAGTATGGGAAAATAAAGTATTGTGTTATACTAGACTATTCTGAAGGAGAAAACAAAATAAAATCATTCTTTAAAATACACTGTGTTTTCACATGAACTTGGCAAGATAACACAGCTCATTACTTAAAATTTTCATTGTTACGGCCCTGCTTCACGTCTCTCTTCTGACAGCTTTCTTTGTGGCATGTAAGTATCTGGCTTGCTGCAAATCCAGTTCTTCTTGGTCTTGCACCACGATGACATGACCTTCACGTCATTCAGGTAGGCACAGTCCCCCCCTTCAACAATGTCAAACCTGCAAGAAGGCGGCAAAACATTCTTATCATGGCGACTCAGTTCATGGAGTATCTGGATCTATTAGCAAATGCCAATAACAGTTCAGGCCTTGGTACAACTTATCTAGAAATCTGAGAAGTTTAGAGTTAATACGTCAATACTGGAAAATATGTCAGGTGACATTGAGAGAGAGAGAGAGAGAGAGAGAGAGAGAATAAAATCAGTATGATGCGCCTTATTTATCTGTTATTCCTGACTGCCATGGTTAACCTGTCACTTGTTAGCCATCTGGCTGCTGGTTGCCTTGCTGTGATGTCACAGAATGCTCATTCTTATTACTGGAGTCGGAAGGAAGGATGTTATTAATAGAAAAATGGAAAGCTGCTTCCAACAAGAACAGTTTATCTTTGTACCCAAACATGGCAGATTTAATAAGCAAGAAAAGGCTAAAAGACTGTGCCCATGTAACGATGGCTCAGTTGAATCTCTGGCCCACCAATTACTACACTGTCTCAGATTCAAGGAAATCAGATCCAAGTATGTGAATCTTACTCCTTTACATTTACCCCATCTCCCCGATTTAATTAGATTACACTACTTGTTGGACAACCCTGATCCTTTTCTCTGTACGATAGTGGCAGACTTTCTCCTGGAAATTACTAAACGCCAGTAGATTTCCTTCGACCTGTATTGTATATGCTTTTTAATCTGTTTTAATCTGTTTTTTATTACTGTTGTACTGTTGTCTATGCCAATAAAGGCTTGCTTCTTCTTATCTTTGTACCCCAGTCCAGCTGGAAAGGGTTACAGTGGGGATTCTCTGCTCATACATTGGAGGGAAAGAAGGACAGGTGGGGGGAAGGTGGAGCCCACAGCAAGAGATGTAGGATGGGGAATACAGGTGCTGTTTGATTATGCTATTTAGAGTCTGCACACGGTGTAAACCAAAAACAATATTATTTGGCATGCCCTAAGCAGCGCAATAGGATTTGCAGAAATCTGAAAACAAACAGAAATCCTGTCTGTTCCCATGATTCTCATTACGTCTTCTGCAAAAGGTCACCTTTTCTCTTCCCATGAGACTGCAGTTTATGAGATTTCTTATTTGAAGCTTGCCAAAAGTGGAACAACCAGAACAACCAAGAGATGTCAGACTTCAAGCAGTGGCTGGATGAACCCTTGTCCAGAATGCTTCAGGCTGATTCTGCATTGAGCGGGAGGGTTGGATTAGATGGCCTGTATGGCCCCTTCCAACTTCATGATTTGGGCAGCCCAGTCAACAGCCCGGGGTGACAGGGGATGGAGCCACTACTGCAACTCACCGCTGCCCCCAGAGGGCTTTCAGGCAGTGCAGGGAAACAGCTAAAATGAAAAAAACCCACCCACCAGAAAGCCCTCCATAGGGTCGAATGGACTTATGCCACCTTTGGGCTTGGGTGCCATGTTCCCAGCTATAAAGCCCAGGTGAAAGCTGACTAATGTTGGCTCCAGCCCCAGAAAGATTCCCAGCATGCACTTGCTGCGCCAATCACGCTGCCGCTGCAAGTCGGCTCCCCCACATCTGGATTGGACCATAAAATATTCAAATGCAGGTGCTGAGGTAAAAAAAAGCCACTTTCAAAATATAAACACAGTCTTTTCCTTCTCAATCAAAAAAATTGAACGGTAAACTTAAGTAGATCTAAAATATAAACAAATGTTCCTTTTGGCTCCAGAGGGGAAAACACCAGTAAAAATCCTGTTAACGTTGCCAGCCACCTGTTTGCTTCAAACACCCAGTCCCCTTACTAGAACCTTGATCATAGGAGTCCTGAGATGTACATTGATGTCCAAAACTAAAGAATAAAAAAGGAAGAATGAACTCACAGTGTGTTGTTGAAGATTTGCCCATTCGCCCATTCCCAACGATCCTCTTGAGGTTTTCTAAGACCGATCCAGTGATAAATGGGACCCTTATAACGGAACAGGAAACTCTTTGGGATGGACAAAAATCTCTGATTAATGACCTTTGTCAAACAACACAGTGTAAGGGATGTACACAAATATCAAAATATTGATTCAGAATCCAGGTTCAGTATCAGGACTCTTGGAAATCAGAAAATGCAGAATTTCTGAATATCTGGAACTATCTAGAATTCAGTAGGAAAGGAATACTTAACACTCACAAAGACCAAACACTTTTTAAAAAAAACTCCTCCTAGGCCTTTCTCCTTTCCCCAGTATCTATGACAATCCCAAAATGAGAGAAAATGTTGAGGCATATATAGATCCTCCGCATGAAAAACGTTCTATACGCACGAAACGTTTTTATGTGGAGATGTAGATCTTATAGAATTGGAATATGGACTATATGAAATTGAAGCTTTGTTTCTGAAAGAAGAATCGGAAGGAGTTGAATGGACTATGTGGATATTTATGTTTAGTTATAAGTGTTGGAATACTGTATCTTTAAAACTTTGTAAGAGAAACAGATGAAATGTAAAACAAATAGAAGTGTTAAGTTGATTAATTATATGCAGAATCAATATATAAGATCGGATATACAGCCAGAGTGCAACGTGTGTATCTCTTTGTTTATCGAAGCATATATAGAAACAGCCACTACTGTCAGGTACTGCTTATGGGATAACTGCAATCTGGGCATAAACCCATAAACAGAGCAAATTTCATCAGGGCAGCAAAGCAGGGAACAGGTGATGCTGAGGACATGGTCAAACACCCTGAGCAAGGTTAGCAGGCCGGCAGACTGGAGCAGCAGACAGAGAAAAGTGGGTGGAAGGGAACTATTCAAACAGAATTAGGCACTGTACAGTTGAGCAAATGAGAACAGTGTCATTATTATTTTGGGAAATAATAACGCTTGTGATATCGGCAGTGCAATGCGGGAGGGGGGTGAATCCCCCTCTGGAGGTGGTGCAAGCTAACGCCAGCAGATTTACCCTCTCTGGGACACTTATGCCAGCGGGGTGGGTTTGCCCCTCCGCTGCAACAGGGCCCTGGGAAGCTCAGCTCACCGCTGGTATGCCAGCGCTGCCCAGAGCCATGCCAGCACCCAAACTCTCTCGGCTCCTTTCGTCGGTGGGGCTGCCAGTTGAGATATGCTGTGATTTTTGCGGTGTACAATCATACCTCAGTTTTCATCGGTAATCTGTCTGGATTACTTCGGTGAAAACCGAAACTGACGAAAACCGAGGCTACGCTTTTGCGCAGGCGCAACGCAAGCAGCGTAGCAACTTATGCAAATGGCGTAGTAACTAACGCAAGCCAACGAAATCCGAGGCAACCAAAGGCAACAAATGGCTGGATCCCATTGGTGAAAACTGAAACCAACTATTTCCGAAGGCGACGAAAACCGAGGTATGACTGTATTTCTGTTCTCCCCCGTTGGGGAGTTTCAGGTAGGATTTGGGCTTCCTGTTCCATGGGGAAATCCTTTGCAGTGGGCAAAGTGGCACTCAAACAGCCCACCTGACAACTCTGCACTGAGCTGTTAATCTCTACCCTCCCCAAGTTTAGTTTAGTTGACAAGTACAGCATTTTCTACAGTTAAAAACCAAATGTTTCTGGGCAATGCCCACATTTACACTAGTACAGGGGTAGGGAACCTGCGGCTCTCCAGATGTTCAGGAACTACAATTCCCATCAGCCCCTACCAGCATGGCCAATTGGCCATGCTGACAGAGGCTGATGGGAATTGTAGTTCCTGAACATCTGGAGAGCCGCAGGTTCCCTACCCCTGGACTAGATGGACTCTGGTCTGATCCAGCTGGCTTGTTAAAAAAAAAACTTTTTAAATTTTCCAAACAAACTGGTATAGAGAGTTGGTAGCTTTGTGGATCCTCACAAACTCCAAATTAGCCAGAACTAATCAGTGCTTTATTTTTAATGCCCAATACCTGAAAAGCAGCTTTAGGAATTAGATAAACATAAGATTAGGTTTTGTTAAATCTGGCAATCAGTGAGGTATAGTGAGTTAGAGTGCCATGGGGCTTGCTGATACCTGCAAAGTGTTTTGGTTTTTTTTAGAAAATGTGCAGGGCTAAATGGAACTTTTGCACCACAGGATTTCTGATTGGCTGTACAGATTCAAAATAAAACACTGCTTCAGTATCAACTACAAGCATCAACACAAGCGATCTTCTACTGGTAATAGACTGGATGGCAAACTTAGTGTAAGCTGCTGTAAACACGAATTAAAAACACATCACTCATTTCAAAAGGCATTCTTGTTAGCTACATTCTCTGCTTGAGCTTTTGAAGAGCCATAATTTCCAAGTGGTCAATACCCAATACAAAGGGAAAGTACAGTGTAGTAACTAGAAGAAGAAGAAGAAGAGTTTGGATTTATATCCCCCCTTTCTCTCCTGCAGGAGACTCAAAGGGGCTTACAATCTCCTTGCCCTTCCCCCCTCACAACAAACACCCTGTGAGGTAGGTGGGGCTGAGAGAGTCTGGTGAAGCTGTGACTCATCTAAGGTCACTCCAGCTGGCGTGTGTAAGTGTACAGGCTAATCTTGAATTTCTGTGATCAGCCTCCACAGCTCAGGCGGCAGAGCTGGGAATCAAACCCGGTTCCTCCAGATTAGATACATGAGCTCTTAACCTCCTACGCCACTGCTGCTTCTACTAAAAGAGCAAAGAAAACTGTACCCACATACCACCACATTCCCATGATTAACTAAGGCTCATTCCGCACATGCAGAATAATGCACTTTCAAACTGCTTTCAATGCTCTTTGAAGCTGTGCAGAATACCAAAATCCACTTGCAAACAGTTGTGAAAGTGGTTTGAAAACGCATTATTCTGCATGTGCAGAAGGGGCCTAGGACCAGCAAACATAGTAAGATGAACATACAAAAATGGTTACTCCAACAGGAGGCTATTTCCATACATAACCTTCATAATATTGAGTCTGTTGATCTTAATTCCTCTTGGAGTTTATCAGTGGTCCTTTCGGCACTCTACTTTTAAAGCATTTCCAGGTAGGAAATGAAACGTTTCCTCCGTGGAGTTCTGCACTGTTTTTTTCCCCCACTTTGGTTTCAGAAACGTTTTCTTTTCAGCCTGAAAAAATTTATTCCGAAACCCTTTTTATAATTATTCTTTTCTTTGAAACATTTTCTTCTTCTTTCATCTTCTGTTGTTGTGTGATCATTTTAAAAAAAGTTCTATCTTTCCTGCTGCTGTTTTCCATGCCTCTGGGCCAGACCTAAATGGCACCTGGGGGCATGACCGGCTCCCCGCGCCCCTTCCCCATCTGGCTTCCTGCACCCCACTTACAGGAGCCAGCAGGGAGGCCAGGGCTCAGGGGACAGCTCGGGCGGAGCCCAGGAGCTACTCAGAGCCCAGGAGCCAACCTGCGGGAGGGGGGGGTGCCCACCTGGGTCGCCCGCTGCCAAGCCCTGCCCCTCCTGGCCTCCCTTCAGGCTGGCTTCTAAGTAGGATTTCTAAGTAGGCAGGGCAGACCCTCACCAGAAGAGGCAGAGTTACCTGATGAGCTGTTGACACACAGTAACCGTCGCAAAGTCTGGCAATTCTCAGAGGGAGGATTCTCCAGGATGGTCTTCACTTGAGTTCCATTGATGGATCCTTGGGAGGCACGGGCCTTCTCTTGAGCACCGAGGTCTCGCTTGAGCTGCAAAACTTCCAACAGCATTTTCCATTCATACAAACAGTGGTGGATTTCATCGCAGGGGACAAGGGTTACCCCTTGTCCCCCCGGCGCAATTTTTCTAGTCATGTTAAGCAAAATCAGCTCCTCAGCCGACCAGGAAGTCCTGCTGCCTCGCGTACCTCGGCCCCGTCTGTGTCAGTCGAGGCACGCAAAGAACAACGAGGAAGTCCTGCTGCCTCCAAGTGCCCTCAACCCCACCCTGGACTCCCCCTCCCTTCCTCCACCCCCCTGGCTGGCTGGGCTCCCAGCCGGCAGACTGCAGTCCCCTCCGGGCAGGCCAGAAGAGACTGCAGTCCCAGCCTCGGAGACCTGCTTTTATAAGCACTGCCAGGGGTGGGGCTTGGGGAACAGGAAGTCTGGGGGGAGGTGGGCACCCTAGACCTTGCGCATGTCCATGGTGACATGGGTGGGGTCAAGGGCAGTGGGGGTGGAGCTGGGGTGGTGGGGGGCAGAGCCTGGGCGCCATTTACCCGCGGTACGCCTCTGCATACAAACCGAGAAAGTATATATGTTTAAAGCTGGCTGAAGCCTGGGCCTGTGTGAATAACCAGCATTGCTACAATTTGGATGGGACTTCTTGTCGTTTGTTTTTTTTAAAAACCCCAAACATGCAAGGCTTCTTTTTCTTAACCATACCCAATAATTCCAATTTTCCCCTCTTTTTTCCTCTCAGTTTCTATTATGAGTGTATATTAGGTATTTCCGCTCTGATCAAATCCATTTCACAATTCCACTAATTTGAATGGGAGTGAGGGAATGTCTGAAATTGGGGAGAAGAAACCAAGCTCCTTCCTCTTCTGTAAAATGTCCCCTTTTATTACATTTCCATAGTTGGTTATCAAGCAGGGATTGACAGGTAAAAGTGACATGGAGTTGCGTTCCTTCACTGGACTAACCCTCTCTATTCAGTCAGAATGATAGAATCATAGAGTTGTACGGACTCCACTATTCAGACAGAATCTTAGAGTTGTAAGAACCCCCCTGCTCAATGCCTGATCCCCTATCTGTCCCATGCCGCTGCACCAATTGGCGAATGCTTCTGCCTGATGCAGAAATACAGGAACCGCCGAACATCCAGCCCACAGGCACTTTGCGGCGCACTGGCCTACAGTATCCCTGCGGAGCGTCTGCCTATCTGCGATCGCTGGAAGATTGCCAGAGAGGAGGAGTTCCATCGGCTCCCTAGGAGCCTGGCCTCATCGCTTTGCATCTGGTTCCTGTAAAAAACGCGGCTCTTCCTGAAATATCCAGCCTGGTAATTTCCAATCTGGCCAATTTATACCCATTATTCGTTCATTTAATATCAGTTAAGTCTTTGTTTTATTAAGCTCATTGCATAAATGTTATGCAATGCATAGAAAACACCAACAAAATACAAACAATCACAATGGTAGTCCCCCCCCCCCCAAAAAAAAATCCATTAAGCAAGCAAAATAAAATAAACACCGGCAGTACACACTTAAAGTATAAAATTTAAAAGTTTTAACACTGGAGTAAAAAAATGCAATAGCAATAATATACATATAAACAAATACTTATCAATTCTAGCATACATCTACAATAAATCCACACTATAAACAGACAGACAGACCGACAGACAGACAGACCGACAGACAGACAGACGCACGCACGCACGCACGCACGCACGCACGCACCAAAGGTGTTGTTAAAAACAGGATAAGACTGTAGCATGAACATGGCCTTCTTTCTAAGGATTATGACCAGTGGTGGGATCCAAAATTTTTAGTAACAGGTTCCCATGGTGGTGGGATTCAAACTGTGGCGTAGAGCCAATGGGACTGGGCGGGGCACGGTGGGGGCATGACCGGGCATTCTGGGGGTGGGGCATTCCTGGGCGGGGCTGTGGCAAGGATGCTTAGCCAGCTGGTCCTTTGCTGGAAACGACGCGCTGCGCAGGCTGCCACGCATGCCAGTGCACCTCCTGCTAGACTGCTTCAAGTTCTGTGCGCTACTGCTGAGAGGAGGGGCGTAACTAAGGCAAAAATCACGTGGCCAAATCACCAATTAGTAACCCCCTCTCGGCACACACAAATAATTAGTAACCTACTCTCGGGAACCTGTGAGAACCTGCTGGATCCCACCTCTGATTATGACATGACTACCATTGTCCTTAGCTTGTAATTCATCTACTCCTTAGCATAAAATACATTTTTAAAAGTGAATTCACTCATGTGACGCTACACTTGCGAGGCTGTGACAGAATAATAGAATCAACAAGTTGGAAGGGGGCTAAAAGCCATCCAGTCCATTCCCCTGCACGATGCAGGATGATCTAGCATCCTTGACAAATAATTGTCTAATCTCCACTTAAACACCTCCAAGAACCTACTGTCCGTTGATACCTCCCCAGCCCTAATTTAAAACCATTATTATGAGCCCTATCCTCCATCACCAACCGAAACAGCTTCCCAGCCTCCTCTCAGTGACAGCCCTTCAAATAAGAGTAATCATTTTCCCTCCCTCAACCTCCCCTTCTCCAGGCTGAACATTCCCTGTTCATGAAGTCTTTCTTCATAATGCTCAGTCTCCAAACTCCTTGTCGCTCTCCTCCGCACCTGCTCTAAAGTTTCTGTGATCTTCCTATAAAAAGGCCTCCAGGACTGGACACAGTGCTCCAAATGGGTTATGACCAGTGCAGTAAACAGTGTTACTGTCATATCTAGTGCCCTAGATGCTACCGTGTTTCCCCAAATATAAGACAGTGTCTTATATTAATTTTTGCTCCCAAAGATGTGCTGTGTCTTATTTTCAGGGGATATCTTATTTTTCTGTGTTCTGTTTGACGGGCATGCTTCCAAACAAAAACTTTGCTATGTCTTACTTTCAGGGGATGCCTTATTTTTCGCACTTCAGCAAAACCTCTACTATGTCTTATTTTTAGGGGATGTCTTATATTCGGGGAAACAGGGTATGCATCTGTTGGTACACCCCAAGATTGCATTTTTCCTCCTTTAGTTTCTCGTACTCAGTTTACCATTCGCCAAAACCCCCAGATTTTCCTTGTGGTTGTCAAGATGAAACAACTGTCCAAAATGAGTCATTATACACATTGCACATCCATTTGGGGTAGCACCTGCCTTGAATGACTCACCCCAAAGTCCAAGTGATATTACAGCCGCAATTAGAATGAGGATTGTGACCCATCCTATCCAAAAGGCAGGCTGATGCCAATAGGGCCGTCTTGGCTGGAGACCTACAAGAAGAACAATTCAGCCTCTAATACAAATAGCCAGCAAAGAATATTCAGTACTTATTCAGCAGTAGGGTTGCCAACTTTGGATTGGGAAATTCCTGGAGGTTTGGGGGTAGACCCTGGATTCTGGTTCACATACACTTATGCATTAATGTACACATAAGTCCTTAAGGTCCCAAAAGGAGCAGCAGTGGCGTAGGAGGTTAAGAGCTCGTGTATCTAATCTGGAGGAACTGGGTTTGATTCCCCGCTCTGCCGCCTGAGCTGTGGAGGCTTATCTGAGGAATTCAGATTAGCCTGTGCACTCCCACAAACACCAGCTGGGTGACCTTGGGCTAGTCACAGCTTCTCGGAGCTCTCTCAGCCCCACCCACCTCACAGGGTGTTTGTTGTGAGATCGGGAAGGGCAAGGAGATTGTAAGCCCCTTTGAGTCTCCGGCAGGAGAAAAAGGGGGGATATAAATCCAAACTCTTCTTCTTCTTCTTCAAAAGACTCGTTTGTAATTTTGGATGTGGCTAACAAGGCTACACCTCTGGAAAATATCTGCAGATTGGATGTACAGGAATATGATCATACTGAAGGCACAACAACACACTCTGAGATCCACAGAGTTGGTTGCTGGATTAGAAACAACTCTGTGGTCATGGTTGCTCAAACCCAGAATCCTGATTCGTACAAACAAGCCCTTTCCTTACCTTGCCACCGAAGCATCAAGTTGTGTTTTGGATTCTGTTTCCTTGGCCGAATGTTTGCGTAACATGGATCTTCCATCTAATAAGATGGTCTTTGGTTGGTGGCAGAGCCCTTTTCTAAATTGCTCAGTTCTGACTGAGAATTAGCACCTCTGCCCACTTCTCGGGGTCCAGGAAGACAGTCGCACAGGAAATGGGGCCTCTGAACACATTTCACTACCTCTCAACACCTCAAGCTTCTCTCTTAACCACAGAAGGCTGCCAAATGCCAGTTTTCTTGTCATTAAACAGCTTCTATATAATTGTGTGTGTGAAGTGCCGTAAAGTCATTGCTGACCTATGGCAACCCAGAAAGGTTTTCAAGGGAAGAGACTAACAAAAGTGGTTTGCTATTGCCTTTCTCTACCTAGCAACCCTGGTATTCCATGGTGGTCTCTTATCCAAGAACAAACCAGGGTCAGCTTGGGTTAGCTTCTGAGATCTGATTCATTAAGGACCTCAAAATCTTATTGGAGGAACAAATACCACAGCTTGCAGCCACCTACTAATTGCTGTGGCAATTCAATGCCTTCACCCACTGGTAAGGCCACATCATGGTGGAGAAAGGGATATTATCTGTACTTCAACCCATGAGACACCACTGGAAAAGAACTGCAGCTCTCCAGTAGTGTCTGCATCAATGTTTAATATTGCTATTGCTCCCAGGCTGACCCATAGTGCAAAAGGCTCTGTTTTATGACAGCGATACCTCCACTGATCCTGCCAGCCCTTGGGGTGCCTAGCAGTGCAGTGGTAAACTAGGGAACCCATTGTGTTCATTGGCTCAGTGTATCCACAAGGGCGCAGTAAAAACTTGTCTGGACTTGCCCTCTCCAAATCAGCCTTCCGTAATGCCTTTCTGACTCCTTTTCTGCAGGGATTACACAAACACAAAGTGAACACAATATCCTTGCTCTGGAGAGTGTTCCTATCTCCAGCCCTGAACCATACACCCCTGCAAGGACAAAGGACTTGTTGATGTTTTTGCCCTGAGTGTTCCTACTAAGTTTGAGATTATCTCAATGTTTCTTCATCTGACTAACCTCTCTAACGACCATCTCATTTGCACTGTCATTGTTCTATAGCTGTAATTTCATCAGCTACCTTCCCCTTTTCAGGCACTCCCAGCTTGGACCATCAAGTAGATGCCTCAACCCATTAGATTAGCAACTCAACCATTAAGGCTGATGACTGTCTCTCAACTTTCCCCAGAAAGGCAAAACTCTTCTTTGTCTTGGAAGACTAAGAATCACTCAGCATAACTCTGAGGGTCTCTTTTTCCCTATAAAAGCCTCCTTTCCCAGTAGCCCTTGTTCAATATCTCTGGACACCTGTGATATTGTTCTACAATTTGTTCTTCTATCAGAGTGAAGCACAGGTAGCTCAGCTCTGTTAATTGGACCTTTCCAAGATCAGATGACTATAACCCTTACTCCCCAATTCCCTAATCTATTCCAGACCTATCCACTCATTATATCTTAGGACTGAGTGTGTGTTCTGCTGTTTTGAGTATTGTGTGTTTGTGTATCCCAGTGGTTCTCAACCTTTGGGTCAGGACCCCTTTGGGGGTCGAACGACCCGTTCACAGGGGTCGCCTAAGACTCTCTGCATCAGTGTTCTCCATCTGTAAAATGGATAAATGTTAGGGTTGGGGGTCACCACAACATGAGGAACTGCATTAAAGGGTCGCGGCATTAGGAAGGTTGAGAACCACTGGTGTATCCCCATTAGCCCTTAATAAAATTGTTAAACTTCATTTGCTCTCCTGTGGAATTTCTTTCAAAAGCTGGTTTTTGTAAACATAGGCAACCAAGATCTCAAGCTTGCCTGGCCTTTTGCTAAGCCAAGAGTCTGCTCTCACTAATTTCCCCACTCTAAAAGGAAGACACTCCCACGATTTCAGGTAACAGCTACCAGAAATCAACTCTACCTATGTTCCTTTATTTAGCCTGGCTTTTTCTAACTCTAGTCTAGAATTGAGGCAAAAACTGTAACAATTTTTTTTTCATTCTCTGCTTAATTTATGTATTTACTGAGTGAAGCTTAAGTTTAAGAGCCCAGTTCTGCCTTCAGTCATTTGCCTTTCTAAATCTGTGTGGTGCATAGGAGATGACCCACAGGGCTGCATTACAGGGTGGCCCATTCCAGCTCCAGTAAAGAATAGCCCACTAAACTATATTTGTCAACCTGTTTTACCTAATCGTATTATCAGAAGAAGGGGTTCATTCAGTCTTTGACATGCAGAGGTGAGTAGGTTCCTAATTCCAGAGACAGACATTAAGCAGTGAACACTTAAAAGGGTCAGCAAAGGAATTTGGCTGTAAGGTCTGAAAGCTGCAGATTTTTTAAAAGGCCTGAAAAGAACCATTCTGATGCTGATTGGGTAGACAACCACAAAGTTTCCTCATTTTGAGATTTCACCAACTAGCAATGCAAAATCAGTCAATATTGCTGAGACTGTAAGGGCAGGTGTAACCTCTATCTGTGGGTTCTGTGGGGCAGAACTTGGAATGAGTTTGCAACAACAATTTTTTAAAAAACAAAATGGTTTACTTTCTTAACATACAACATTAAACATCAACATTTAACATCACACTTCAAGGTCCTGTTCAGGTTGCATTTTCAAGTCCTTATATTTACAGTCTACTGATACTGCCAAGTCCAATTCTTCTTTGCAAGTGGGTTGGCTCCTGAAAACTCCAAGGGCTTGATGAACAGGATTCAACATGATGAAGGTTTCCAGGAGAACTCTCACCCATTACAAACATAAAAAAGAAACCCTGAAACAATAAACTCCAACATTTACAACATAGCAAAAATAAACAACTACCTTCCTAGTAGTTCCCAACAATATTGCAGTTACCTTAACAAGGTGTTAAGGGCGTATACAAATCAAGGTCCGAGTCTGGTAGCCTTGTCTCCTCCAAACCACATGAGCTCTGCAGCCTTCTGCTGCTTTGGGTCGCCACCCCTTTCTGGATCAACCCATTCTGAGCATGGGGGTTACACTGGCATGGAAGTAAACAAAATCCCCTTGACCTGAAAGGTCCAGTTAGTCTGCAACCTGCGGCTCTCCAGATGTTCATAAACTACAATTCCCATCAGCCCCTGCCAACATTGCCAATTGGCCATGCTGACAGGGGCTGATGGGAATTGTAGTTCATGAACATCTGGAGAGCCGCAGGTTGCAGACCCCTGCAGATCTCAGAAGGTAAGCAGGGTCAGCCCTAGTTAGTATTTGGATGGAAGACCACCAAGGAAGTCCAGGGCCCTCAGGCAGAGGCAACAATGACAAACCACCTCTGAACGTCTCTTGTTTGGAAAACCCCACAAGGTCGCCATAAGTCAGCTGTGACTTGATAAGCAAAACAAAATCATTTGGATCAAAGGGATGATGTCAAAATGGACAGCTCGAGGGACCGGTTTAAAAACTGGCAACCCTCAATGCTGGAGATTGTTGGGTGTTCTTGACAGATGCCTAGTCCACTTGTAAAAATACGGATCTGCGAGCAGTGAGACAGGCATAACGGATTCATTTAACCCGTTTGTGTTGCCTGTGCAGAAGGGACCAGGGACAGAGTCATCTCTTCCCCTCAAATGGCCTCTAAACACAAAGCCACTTTGACCTCAGGGAGGCAGATATGAGTGGCAGGTTGTCTGAAATACCTCCTCACGTGTTCTGGAGATTTTCCCCACAAGACAGATTTCAGTGAGGCATCTTGAAACATCAGGAAGGTGCTCTGCAGTGAGCTACAAGCCCTTCTCGTCACTGTTTTGGCAATTTCAAACACTTCCTCTTGCTGTGGATTGCTTCTGAGTGCTCACGTTCCACATTCATTTTTCACACACCGCACCCACGTCAAGCATTAAAACACATATAGAAAGGCATAATTGGCAGAAAGCTCATGACTGGTTTCCTGGTACTTTTTAAAAAATTTACAAACTGGGGCTAGGGGTGTTTGAGAGTGCAGTGGACTTAGAAGGGTGCAACTTTGTGTGGGGTTTGCTCTGTGACCTTCATGGTAGCAGTTGTGCCAGGACAATTCTTTATAATCAAAATGCCTCCCCCCCTGCTTTTCACCCATGTGAGGAAAATATAGGCTTTTCAACACCCGCACACACCTGAATCATCCTCAGACTAGCTCCAGGCCTTCTTGTTTCCAAAGAACCAACCACAATTAACATAAACACTGTTTAAATTTATTTTTCCTCTTAACTGCTATGTCTGGGCCTTTCCCCACTTACCTTAAGCCCCACGCTACTTGAGGAGAGTAGCGCGGGGTCCCCCGGCACTCCCCACGAGAGGGGCGGCGGCAGCGCAGCTGCCCCGACGCTGCTGCTGTCGTGCCCCCTCAGCGCAAGGCATCCCTGGCGCTCTTTCAAAGGGCGCCTTTTGATGACCCCGTGCAGAGAGCGGGGTCGTGGGGATGCCCGGGCGCGCGCCAGGGATGCCGCGTGCTGGGAATTGCGGGCAGCAACCCTTGGAAAAAGGTAAGTGGGGAAAGGGCCCATGTCTGTCCTCAACAACTATTAATATGATGAGCACTAAAATCATTAGTTTATCCTTGGCAAGGTTTCATTTTTATGCATTCCATAAATCTATGCAGATGGAATGGCTTCTAACTCTGTCATATAGCGTTTTTCATACTTCCTATCTTCAAGGAATCTTTCTTCTGCTCCTATATAACATTTGGTACAAGAACCCCAGTACGTTGCAGAACAATACTCCAGGGCAAGCAGAGCCCATGCATCCTTCCCATGTGTTGCCAAGAAAGGCTAGTAGTTTTTGCCTAAGTTTTTATTTGGGGAAGGTCATTGAACCACAACAGAAGTCTGCACTGAGAAACCCTGACAGGCATTCCATTGTGTGAATTCCTTTGCAGAATCTCTCCAATCTAAACCCAGAATTTCACTTGTAACTTTGTAATTGTGTGTCCAAATGGTTTCCTACAAGCCAACAGGATCGCCAACAACGTGGAGGGGGAAAAATGTCCTGCTCCTTTAAGACAGGCTTCGTATGTGGAAATCGTCAGCTTTGCATGGCATAGAAGTAAATAACATTCCATTTAGCGCCTGTGGAGGGGCAGAAAATGTTTTTTCTCCAGGTTGTTGGCGACCCTACAAGCCAGCCAGCAGAGGCAGCTGAAAAATAAAGTTAATTTTCTTTTAAATGTGGAGCAATTTAGATTATCTGTTAGCTGAGCGAACATGGATTCTGTTATCTGGGCATATTTACATTACAGTAGTAAGCATTAATATTTCCCAAATAAACTTCTATTGTTGTTAATTGATGCCAACAGGCCATTTTCCCCAGATGAGCAATTTAATTGCTTCCTCCAGCATTTGAATAATCGTACCAGCCACTCTGCACCCTGCCAGTCCTCATTTAAATGTAAAAGCAAAAGAGCTTCTTGTGCAATTTTACATGGGCTCACCATCGCCTTTCAAATGCCGTGCAACCCATACTAACCAGCGGTGCCTGCAACAAGTAAGTCATTTGCTATTTGATTAGTATGGATGTTGGCTCCCTCTAGTGGCCATGTGATGATAGAAGACAAGTTATTAGAAACCTGTGGCATATAATTATGCAAATAAGAGAGCCAAATCCGGGCTGCATTACATTAAGACAGGATTGTCAATAGTTTTTAGCCTGAACACACATCCACCACATTTAAATTACGTTTAATCCGCCACATATTGCCGTTCTCTAGGCAGTTCACAGTACAATTAAAATTAAAGTACATTTTCTTAGCGGAGCCGGCAGTTAAGATGAGGATCTCTTCATGTGCTTCCTCTGTTGTGCCACAAGGTTGTGGTGGTGTGCATAGTTCTTTCTTCAGCTTTCAAGCTATCCCATTCCTTTCCTGTAATATCTTGCCAAGGCAAGGTAGAGAAATTGTGAGTTCCATGCAAAATGGAACTTTTCAGGAGGGGATTTCATGTGAAGGGAAATACTGTTTCAACACATAAATGGATCTATGGCGCTCCTGCATTTAGGAATCCTATATGCAGTTCTTGCCACTGTACCAAAAAAAAGAGATATTACAGAGGAGGAGCAAACTGCCCACCTTTGGGAGCTCACATGCAGGATGTGAAAGCAATGGCCTGCTGCTGGTGCTGGTCCCGAGCACCTGGTCTGCTAAGACATTTGCAATCTCAGATCAAGGAGGATCAAGATTGGTAGCCATGGATCAGTGATGGCGAACCTATGGCACGAGTGCCTGAGGTGGCACTCGGAGCCCTCTCTGTGGGCATGCGCACACAGAGTTCATCATGTGGGGGTGGAAAATCACCCCCCACACACAGACATCTAGGCTGGCCTGGGCCACTGAGCATGATGTGTGTGTACCACGGTGAGCAGGGAGGACTCGGCTGGCGGGTCTGGTGCCTGTGCTCCGGGTGGCTGCTGCCTGGGGGTGGGGGGGGGTGCAGAGGAGGCACAGATTCTAGAGAGGCACAGAGTGGTGCATGTGGGACTTGCTGGAGGCTAGAGCAGGCTGGCCCCTGCTCAAGCGGGTGGGGCGGAGGAAGAGGGAGCCAACCGTTTTTTTTCTAAACTAAAACCTCAGCATTCAGGTTAAATTGCCGGGTTGGCACTTTGCGATAAATAAGTGGGGTTTGGGTTGCAATTTGGACACTCGGTCTCAAAAAGGTTCGCCATCACTGCCATAGATCGACTTCTCCTGAATCTTCTAATGTCTTCTAAAGCAGTGGCCCACCTGGACATTTGACTGGACGTTCATTGGCCAGTCGGACCATTGCAGAGCTGGGAAAAGTGCTAAAGGAGGCAACGAAGATTATTTAAGTGGCTTTAGAACCTTTCTTTTCTCTGGGAGAAAGTCAGCAAACAGGGCCCCTCTAGATCAAATAATGTCTGTACTGTCCCTATAAGCTGAAATGACTAAACTGAGGCTATTGTACTTTGGTCACGTTTAATTATTTATAATCTGATTTATAGGTTGCCCTTCGCCAGCTCACAACAATGGGTAAACAGCAGAGGTGGGATCCAACCAGTTCTCACAACTTTTCTAGAAGTGGTTACTCATTTTTTCCGATTGCCGAGAAGGGGTTACTAAAGCAACCTCCCTGCCCAATAGGGACTGGAGGTGCATGTGTGCGGCGCCGCCACTGTTTGAATCCCACCACCATTGGAACCTGTTATTACAATTTTTGGATCCCACCACTGGTTAACAGTTACAAGTAGCAGCTGTAAAATGGTGCCACAAAGTCCTTATAAGAAGAGTCACTGGAAAAGACAATGATACTAAGAAAAGGAAAAGAGGAAGCGCCAACACAAACCAGATCAAAAGGAAGCCAGGGCTCTCAGTCTGCCAGCCCTGAGCAGGGCAGTTAAGGGAAGATCGTTTTGGAGGCCATTCATTCCCAGGTCGAACCCGACTCGAGGGCGCTTCACACAAAGGCCCCTTCCGCACACGCAAAATAATGCATTTTCAAACCACTTTCACAACTGTTTGCAAGTGGATTTTGCTATTCCGCACAGCTTCAAAGAGCACTGAAAGCAGTTTGAAAGTGAATTCTTCTGCATGTGCGGAATGAGCCAAACACAAGCTGGAACGGTGCTTTTCTTCAGCCGAAGCACTTCCCGCCCTCTCTTGCCGATAAGAAAGCTCAGAAGGAGCTAATGGAGAGCTCAAACGCCGCTTTCCGGACTACGAGGGGGACAAGCCTGGGCAAATCCCCAGGCGAGAATCCCTCGGCGCACAGCCTCTCCGTTCAAGCACCTGTTGCGCCTGGCAGGGTGGGTCTCCCGCTTGAGTGACGCGTGGAGGGACGCCCCTTGGGGCCCCGCCCCCTCGCTCCTAATAAGGCAAGTTTAGGAGCCGGGAAAAGTGCCGCAAGTTGCTGAGCGGCGTAGCTGACCCCTCGTGTCTCTCTGGCTGCGAGAAGCTCTGCGGACAGTTGGATCTCGCTGCTTTCTCCTGCTGCGTCCTGCAAGGCGCTCATTGCAGCTCCGGCGCCCGAATCCTAGGCGTGCCCCCTCCCAAGGAAGCCCCCCTCGGAGTGCTGGAAGGCGTCCTCCCAAGCGGGTCCCATTGAACTTCCGAATAAGCCTGGTATGTCTGTATGCCTAGCCCAGCCCACCGGACTGACCCGGCTGTGCTGACCGTCTGGCCTGGGCAGATCTTTGGCCGGGGCGGCGGGGGGGGGGGGTGTTGGGGAGCAGGCCACCGCCGATGCCCTTGGGCTGTCTTCGGAAGCCCCCTGCCCTGCAAACGGCCTTTGGCAGTGGTGATGGACTCTGGACATGGCCGGTCGCAGCCTCGTAAAGAAGGAGCGGAGGCAGGGTGGCGGTCGTCTTCAGAGAGGGTCACGCCTGGGCACTGCGGTGCGGCGGTTTGCCGGTTGTGGCGCTTGCAAAACCAAACATAACAATCTGAACGGGAAAAGGTGAAACGAGCGAGCGAAAGAGGCAGGGAGGAATTCAGTCAAGTGGGATCGCCTGTTTCTGAGCCATTTCCTGTTAAAATGCAACTCCAAACCCCGTGGTTTCTTCTAAAGCAGGGGTAGGGAACCTGCGGCTCGAGAGACGCATGCGGCTCTTCTGCCCTTGCACTGAGGCTCCACGAGCCAAGCTGCCGGCCCCATCCTTGCTCGCCCTGCAGGCAGCAGGGCGGGCGCACCAACTGCCCGTGGTCGGCTGGGCCGTGCCGCGGGCTTCCCCTCTCGCCCACCCAATTGGAGCGGGGCGGGCGCTTTCCCTTGCCTGCCCTGCAGGCAGCAGGGCGAGCACATCCATGCGCTTCTCAGAATGAGCGGAGTAAAAGGTTAAAAAACCCCAATATATATAGTGTTATCTTTATTTTAAATGTAAAAAATTATTTGCGGCTCCAAGTGTTTTCTTTTCCCGTGGAAAACGGGTCCAAATGGCTCTTTGAGTGTTAAAGGTTCCCTACCCCTGTTCTAAAGGGTAAAGTTCTTCTCCGAGCATCTGTCTTCTTCCTGTGCTGTTTGGGATGTTTGAATGCAATGGCCCGAGAACCTGCCATTCTCAGCCGGGAGGTGGTGGTGATTTAGCAGTGAAACTGCAATACAGCCCTGGTCTGTTTTCTAGGCCAGCGATGGCGAACCTTTTCGAGACCGAGTGCCCAATTTGCAACCCAAGACATACTTATTTATTGCCAAGTGCCAACACGGTGATTTAACCTGAATACTGTGGGTTTAGTTTAGAAAAAAACGGTTGGCTCCGAGGCGTGTGTTACTCGGGAGTAAGCTTGCTGGTAGTCGGTGGCTTTGCTTTGAAGCAACCGTGCAACTCTTCCAATGGGTGAATCATGACCCTAGGAGGGTTTACTCAGAAGCAAGCCCCATTGCCAGCAACCGAGCTTACTCCCAGTTAAAGGATCGCGCTTTAGTTCTTCACATGAAAATCAGTGGGATTTAACAGCGCTTAACAGGGTTAGCTACACTGCTTCCCCAAAACCAGGTTTAATGCTAATAATCGAGCCCGGCGGTCCAGGCCAGCCTAGATGTGTGTGTGGTGGGGTGGGGGCGACTCTGTTTGCATGTGCCCACAGAGAGGGCTCTGAGTGCCACCTCTGGCACCCGTGCCATAGGTTTGCCACCACTGTTCTAGGCTATCTCGAAGGTATCCTGTTGTCTTCTATTTAAAAGTAAAAAAAAATCTTCCCCTTTTGATCGGAGATGCGATCGGCTGGGGAGATGTTAATAAACAAATTGTTGCTGCAAGGATTTCATTTCTAAGATATGGTTCTCTGGTATAACTTCAACACCTTCCGTTGTTTTGGAAATAATTTTATTTATTGGGTGGCAGTCAGGGTACTTGTCCACATTGGGAAATAGGGGATAGGAGTTTTTACCTCACATGGTGAGTGCCTGAGGTGTGGGGAAATAACTTCCTGACTTCAGCATTTTTTTAAAGAAATGACGCTGTTGGTGTCCTGAAACAGTTTAAAAGGACCATTTGGTCATTTAAGCTTAATAAATTAACATATTTATTTTATGCACGCTTCTTCAGTGGGGCAGCAGTACATACCCTGTTTCCCCGAAAATAAGACATCCCCTGAAAATAAGACGTAGTAGAGGTTTTGCTGAAGTGCTAAATATAAACCATCCCCCGAAAGTAAGACGTAGCAAAGTTTTTGTTTGGAAGCATGCCCGTCGAACAGAACATCAGAGCATGCAGCTGTGGAGCGGAAAAATAAGACATCCCCTGAAAATAAGACATAGCACATCTTTGGGAGCAAAAATTAATATAAGACACTGTCTTATTTTCGAAGAAACACGGTACTTCCATTAGACGCACAACAGCTGACTTCTGCATAAATTTTCCAAGAGCTGTTTGAGGCAAGTATGAACACAGGGTTGCCAACTGGCCTGGAGAAAGCCATCTTCTCTGCTTGGTAGAAGCTTAATGGGATGTTATTTAGCAGGTGATGTTATTTGCCCCTATGCCAGTGGTGGCGAACCTGGCCATGCTGGCAGGGGCTGATGGGAATTGTAGTCCATGAACATCTGGAGTGCCATATGTTCGCCATCACTGCTCTATGCCATAAAAAGTTTAAACTTCCCATTTCTGCATATTGTGGCTCCCCCCCAAGTCAGTTGGCATCCTAGCTAACAGTCTTATTTTAAAAAGAAACACTTGGGCACTGCTCACGGAACTGAAAGCATCATCTGTTGCTCAATGCAGGGGCTTTCTCCTTTTTGTTGATTTGACTCATATGGATGGCTTAAATTAGATCCTGGATCCTTGTATTTTTACAATTTATTTTTATCCTGCCTTTCTCTCCAGTGGGCATCCAAAGAAGCTTACATAATTCTCTCCTCCTTTGCTTTATCCTCGCAAGAACCCTGTGAGGTGGGTTAAGCTGAGAATGTGTGACCGGCTTACATCTCTGAGGCCGTTTCCGCATGGGCCAGAAACGGCGGCCTGGGGGCGGTAAAAACGCTGCCCCCAGGCCGCCGTTCGCACAAGCGGCGCTGCTGAAACGCAGCAGCGCCGACCTGGCTCCCCTTCCCCTCCCTCAGGGCGGCGTCAGGCCGTCCTCAAAAACACCCCTTTAAAGGGGTGTTTTTGAGAAAACAGCGTGTTCCCTGCGGCGCGGTGCGAATGGCACCGCCGGGAACACGCTGTTTCCCCCTTCCCTCGCTTACTTGCCTTGTCCCCGTCGTCGCCCTGCTGTCTTCCTGGCAGCTGGGCGGGCTTAGGAAGACAGCAGGGCTTAGACGACGGGACAAGTGCGTTTAGGACAGAAAGCAGGCGGCTCCATATGAGTCACTTCCTGCGCCGCGTTCGCTAGCCGCCGCGACGCTGGCGCGAACGGGTTCCGACCTTCCCCATGCCGGCAGAATTCTTGCCGGCATGAGGGCGCCCGGAGACCTGTGCAGAAACGGCCTAGGTTACTTTATTCTCCAAGCCAGTCTCAATGATACTTGTCCCTCAAAATAAGTTTGGGACCATGTCCGATTATATACCCCCTGATTCTGGAGGCTGTGCCCTACCAGGTGACGTATAATAGATCCCTCCTTTGTGTGCAAAGTTCTTCAAAGGGGCGGGGATTGCCTCCTCTTGCATTATTGGAAAAGTACCAGCTTATTTTGGGGGCATATTAGGGATGCAGCTGCCCCAAGTTACTTATTCTACAGCTGCTAATTTATGGGATTTTGGGGACTATTCACTTTGAAGGCACCTGAGCCCAAATTAGGCTCAGGCTGGGACCCAGTGATTGTCACCTTATGAGGCCATGTCAGGAGTGGCTGGGATGCAAGGCTTAGTATGGCCCAAAGCTGAATTTGGGATATAGCTGCCTCTTCAGTTCTGTACTCCACTGTGGAACACGAAGCACTGAGCCCAGGCTTTGGCACTCTGTCCTTTTGCTGAGTACCCAGCGTCTGGAGTGTGTGATGTGTGGCAGTCCAAAGGCTTATATTGAGCTACAGAGAGCTGTCTGAGTGGTTTGTAAATGCTGTAAGTGGTCTGACTCGCTACAAGTGGCATAGGAGCAGCAGTGGCGTAGGAGGTTAAGAGCTCGTGTATCTAATCTGGAGGAACCGGGTTTGATTCCCAGCTCTGCCACCTGAGCTGTGGAGGCTTATCTGGGGAATTCAGATTAGCCTGTGCACTCCCACACATGCCAGCTGGGTGACCTTGGGCTAGTCACAGCTTCTCAGAGCTCTCCCCAGCCCCACCTACCTCTATAGGTGCTCGTTGTGAGGTAAAGGAGATTGTAAGCCCCTTTGAGTCACCTGCAGGAGAGAAAGGGGGGATATAAATTTTTAAAAAAGTTGTTTGTAAGTGGCTTGACTCACTGTAAGGAGTTTGACTCTCGAATAGGCCACTCAGAAAAACGAATGTTTCATTTCCTGAAGGGGGGGAGAGAGTTATTCTTGTGGACGAAACAGAAAAAAAGAAACTTTTGTTGAAATACATCTGATGCTGTGAATTCTGTGAATGAGTTACCAACCCGTTTTGAAAGTCCCAGTGTGTATAGGGGCATACAAGTTGCTAGAATGTCAATTGTTAAAAACTGCTGTCCTTTCTTTGCAGTTCATTCCTTTCCTAAAAGCCACAACAAAAATACCCACATCTTGCCATGACTCTATATACTGATAGCATAGCTAGCCAAATCTCTTGATACTTCATGTGGTGTAGCAGTTGGAGCTTTAGAGTAGGTTGGAATCCCATCTTCCTGGACTAGTCACATACTTTCAGACTGGCCTACCTCACAGAGTTGTTGTGCAGATAATAAAGAGAATAATATAATCTCCTGAAGTCCCCGTTGTGGAGAAACACGGGGTAGAAATGAAATAAATCAATAATAAATGTAGCTGGAGGTAAGAGGCAGATAGGAGGTATGTTGGTAAATGTTTGACAAGGAGACAATGAGGAAAGGAGAGAGAAAAGGATATGGGGGTTGCCAGGAGGGTAGAAAGAGGAAATTGTGTGGGGAGGAAGATGCAGGGGGAAGTGAAGTGCCACCCATCAAGTCCTCAAAGGTTCTCTGCAATACAAATGGACCTGGCCCAATAGCTGGCATCACACAACTAGGCCACAGTTTTTCTAGGTAGAGGGGGTGGGGGTGGGGAAGCTTAAGACAAATAAGCAAATGAAGATAGGTTGGGAAGAAGACAGCGTTGTCAGCTCCAGGTTAGGAAATAGCTGAAGCTTTGTTTGTTTGTTCAAATTTTGCTTGAAGGAATTAGAGCCTGGGTGGGTGGGCTTTGAAGAGCCAAGGTACCTCAGAGGGGTATGATGCTGCAGACCACAGGTGTCGGTTCATAATTCTCCGAGGCCAGGGATTACCTGACATCCCCTGCCAGCATGATGCTGGCAGGGGATGATGGGAACTGTAGTCCATAACATCTGGAGGGCCGTGAGTTTGACACGTATGCCGTAGACTCTACCTTCCATAGCAGTATTCCTTCCAGGAGAATGAGGGTTGCCAACGTCAAATATGGGCTGAATATCTCCCAGAATTACGACTGATCTCCAGAAGACAGGGATCAGTTCCCCTGAACAAAATGGCCGTTTTGAAGGGTGGACTCTATGACCTGAGACAGGAGACTCCAGATGCTATGGACTATCCGTGATCAGCCCAGTTGGCCATGCTGGCAGGGGCTGATGGGAATTGTAGTCCATAACATCTGGAGTGCCAAAGGTTCGCCACCACGGCCTTATATCCTGCTGGGATTGTTTCCCTCCCAAAAGTCACAGTTTCAAGACTCCACCCCTAAACCTTCAGGGATTTTCCCACCTGGAAGTGGCAACCCCTGTGGCGTAGCACCAAGGGGACGAGGGGGATGCACAATGCACTGGGTGCGGGTTGGGGGCGGGGCGGGACGCAGGGCACACGTATGCCCCGGGTGCAATTCCCCCTCACTCCAGCCCTGGGCAACCCTAAAGGGGAACTGATCACTGTTGTGGCGTGTGTGTGTGGGGGGTCTGTTGTGATTCTAGGAGTTCTCCATTCCCCACCTGGAAGTTGGCAATCCTAGGAGCAGATGAGAGGAGGGAGGGAGCAGATGAGAGGAGAGGCCAGAGGTGGGATCCAGCACGTTCTCACAGGTTCCCGAGAGTAGGTTATTTGTGTGTGCCGAGAGGGGGTTACTAATTGGTGATTTTGCCACCGGATTTTTTTGCCTTAGTTACTCCCTCCTCAGCAGCAGCTGGCAGAACTTGAAGCAGTCTAGCAGGAGGCACCGGGCGCAGCGGCAGCCTGCCTGCATGCATCTCGCTTCCCGCCTGCCGACCGGGCGAGCAGCTGCATCCTTGCCACAGCCCTACGCAGGAATGCCCAGCCACACCCCTGTTGTGCTTTGCACCCAGCCCCATTGGTACTACGCCACAGTTTGAATCCCACCACCAAGGGAACCTGTTACTAAAATTTTTGGATCCCACCTTCATCGAGAGGCTATGGGGCTTTCTTGTGAAAAGGAGCAAGGAGATGGGGGAGGGGAAATAAGATGTCTCTTTGCAAACCCCGTGGTTCCTAAGCCATCGTAGCCAATTGTTATGTTGGTGGTAAACCTAACATGGATATAGTTATTTCACTAAAAGATTTTGTGGTATTCATTTCCTTAATGGTTCACATTGCTTCTTTGTGACTCATAGCTTCATAGTAACATTAAGAAAGAAATTCATTTCTAAACATCATGGTGGAATTGAGTCAGTAAGATTTTTTTTTTGTCATCAAATCACCCCCATGAATGAAATATTTTGCCTTCATATTGTCGCAGGCTTTGTTTGCCAGAATAAACTGGCTGTTAAGGGTTTTCTGGGCTGTGTGGCTGTGCTCCAAACGTGTTGCCCCCATCTATGGCTGGCATCTTCAGAGGCATATCATGGTGATTTGTGTTTCTGTAGCAGTGTAGAGCAGGGGTCCCCAAACTTTTTAAACAGGGGGCCAGTTCACTGTCCCTCAGACTGTTGAGGCTGGGCCGACTAAAAAAAACTATGAACAAATTCCTAAGCACAAAATGATTGTAAAATGTTTGATTTCACCTTTCAGCCTTTCTGTCATGGTCTATTTTTAGAACAGTGACCAAAGTATGTCAAGTACAGGGTGGGCTCCAAATATTGTTGGGGAGGCTGTGAATACCTTCCCCTGTAAAAAAAAAGCAGAACTTTCCCAATGAAACATTCCATCTAACCCTGGATCAGGTATCTTCCTGGGTTCTTTTCCTCCCCTAGCAGCCAGCTTAGCCATTCGCCAGCCTGGCTGGATGCCAATGGGAGTGAGGCCGGACAGAAAGCCTGAGAGCAACACATGGAGGGCGGAGCAGGCGTTGCCACATGTAAGGTTTCCAACTTGGGTCAGAAAAATTCAGGGAGATTGGGGTGCCATCATGTAACTGTAATCAACAGCCGCTAGTCACGGTTCCTCTCTTCCTCGAGCCCCCCCACTGCACATGAATGGAGCTATCGCTGCCATGCCTGGCGGGTCGGATAAATGGCCTCTCAGGGCTACATTTGGCCCCGGCCAGAAGTTTGGGACCCTGGTGTAGAGTGATTGTAGTTTGGGTTGCCACTAGGCTGGGGTGGGGGGGGGGAAGGTTCTCCACTTTTAATGGAAGATTAATATATAGAAATGGCTGGCTGAAGTTTCTCGTGGCCTGGAGGCAAATGCCAGCCAACTAAGCCTTTGTTTCAAAAGGCAGAATGGTTTTTTCCCCCTAGGTTGGGGCAAACCTAACACAAGAAGAAGGCCTCAAAGGCTTCTGCAGTGGCATTTTGGGTGGATGGGTGGTGGTGGTTTTTACCCCTACATTTAATGATGTGAAGGCTGACATTCTGCCAGCATACTGAAAATGTGCACCTGACCCACATGCTGCTACCAAGACAGAATTCTCAGTGTAACGGATTTGTTCCACCTTAAAGGGCTGGTGTGTAACAGGCCTACTGGAAGAGGCCTTCGTAACTCTTCAAGCTGATGCAGCAGGCTCCACTTTACAGGAGAAGAGGTTGGGGACGGTATCTCCAGAAGTTTGGATCAGCGACCAGCCCTGCCAGCACGCCATGGCAGGGGCTGATGGGAATTGTAGTCCATAACATCTGGAGTGCCAAAGGCCGGGCCACCACGAGCCATGCATTGGTCGATGAGAGGCACAGTTGCCTATGGCCAATGGTAGGGGGAGCCAAAGTGCTGGCAGTATAAATGGGAGGGCAGTACCTGTCAGAGAGAGAGAGAGCTGATAGAACAGCTGAGTGAACAGTTTGGGTCTGTCAAGTCTGCTGTGAGGGAGACTGTCTCAGCTTGGTGAACTGACAGAAGCTCAGATACTGTACAAGCTATGGAGGCTTGAACTGTTAGAGGAAGCCCTGGGTTTGGTGCAAAGAGATGCGCCAGCCAGTGGCTTGACAGTAAACACTGTCTAGACCTTGGAGTCTGTCCTGCCCCTGGGTAACACCCGACTTGGGAGGGCCCAACTCAGAGGCACTGGGGATTAATGTGTGTGAGAGAGAGGCTGTGTATACCTGAATCTCACTGGGCGTAATCTAAGAGAGTGTGTGTATCCAGTGGGTTAGGAATCAGAAAAGTCTAGAGTCAGTATATAGAAGAAGCTAGCATTTTAAGCTTTCCTGGGAAGAACAAAGACACCCGGGTGTGTCTGTGTCTGTGTAAGAAATCTGTCTAACATTCCAACCCTCTGAAATTATTAAGCGTAAAGAACCTCTCAGAAACCATTAAGCGTTAGTACTTCTGTGAGCCAGTTTACAGTTTCCTTTCTTTGTTTTGCGTTCCAAATAAATTCCACTCTTAGTGTTCAAGTTACCCTCGTGCCAATCTTAGTTTCTGTGAGTGAGTTTTAAGAGTGCCAGGCAAACTGAATATAATCCCCAGCAACATTTTGAGTTCCCTCCCAAGCATCTTCGCTCTACCCAGTGCTAAGCGGGTTGATGCTTGCGGCTGCCTGGGCCCGACCTGCCTCCATCCATTGCAGCTGACTCTGCTAGACCTTCTCACTTTCCCATCAGTAGAATGGGTCATGGTGCCCCCTTCAAGGGGCATCTAGGGGAAGTGCCCTGCCTGTCCCACGCTAGATACACCTCTGCCCCTTAGGACAGCAATGATTTGGCTCTTGCACAGTGGACTGATTTTGCCTTTTTAATCCCCACCATACTCAGTCACCCTTCGAATAAGAAATGGACAGGGTCTGGTTAACTGGAGGAAGGCCTGAGAATAGGAGTAGTCCATAAACTTACTAGTTTAGAAAAATAAACCAACCGAAAATCTTACACTCAGGAACACTTTTGAGGCAGAACCTAGATTTTCTCACATTTCTTTCATGTGCCAGGTGGTAATTATTTGAAAGTGGAGGGATTTTTGCCCATGCTTTGTTGCAGTTTGCACTGTATAAGTAAAATGTTCTCTTTAATAATTCTACCTCTTTTCATTTAATGTTTCTTCCCTAATGAACCCTTATTGTGCTATTCATAGATTGTAACAGCAAACTGACAATAATTTAGTTTTGATCAGAGTCAAATGGAGAAGCAGATGTGAAGCAAATGGAGAAGCAGATCTTTGTCTGGGGTGTCGGGGGAGAAAATGGTACCCAGGGCAAAATGTCACCTGGCCTTGCTTCCTGCCCCCGCCCAATGGTGCTCCCCATGGCACCTGCCCCCTTACTTTAGTTCAGGCTGAAAAACGGCCAGTTCAGGCTGAAACAGCAGTTTGGTGGGAACTACACTTCCCAGGAGACCTGGGGTGGGGCGCCCCCCTCTCCATTGCAACTGCACATCTGCTGGGGCCTCTAGGTAGCTCTTGGCAGCCCTAGAAAAAGCCTGCATAGGATTGCAGTGTGGAATGTTTTGTTATTGTGTGAAACGTCTCACGTGGCTTTTTAAACTTGAGCATCAGTTTGCCAACCCTATCTGATATTCTGATCTGGCCTTTTGATTGCAGGTGAAAGGAGGCCCTACGCTCTTGATGTAACAGGAACATTTTTTTTTCTCCTCACATGTCTTGGGTCTTTCATAGAGGAAAGATGGCCAATGAACACAATGGTTCAGAAATGCATCCGCTGAAAGCTCTCAGTGACCACATCACAAGATATATTGTGGTGGTAGACTCCAGGATGTTAGCGGACTACAATTCCCATAGTCCATAACATCCGGAGTGCAAAAGGTTTGCCACCACTGTAATACAGGTAATACAGGAGCAGCAGTGGCGTAGGAGGTTAAGAGCTCGTGTATCTAATCTGGAGGAACTGGGTTTGATTCTTCACTCTGCCACCTGAGCTGTGGAGGTTTATCTGGGGAATTCAGATTAGCCTGTACACTCCCACACATGCCCGCTGGGTGACCTTGGGCTAGTCACAGCCGGAGGCTCTCCTCAGCCCCACCCACTACAGGGTGCTTGCCAGGAGGGGGAAGGGCAAGGAGATTGTCAGCCCCTTTGAGTCTCCTACAGGAGAGAAAGGGGGGATATAAATCCAAACTCTTCTTCTTCTGTATCCCCTTTATCTGGAAGCAGAAGGATCAGAGAATTAGAGTGGCCATCCACCCAAGCAGAACTGTCTTCACGCAGCAAGATTGTGCTTCTGGAAATAACAGTTCTGTACTTGAAAGGTGTGCTTTGATTTTTTTTTTTGAGGCAGTAATTACTTCACTAAAAGCATAAGGATAGCCCTGCTGGGTCAGACCAACAGTCCATCCAGTCCAGCATCCTGTCTCACACAGCAGCCATCAAGTTTCCTGAAGGTCCAGCGACAGGGCATAAAAGCACTTGAGACACTGGGGGGCTTTCCCCACTGACAGAGTTGAACTGGTTTCTACCTAGGTTCACCTCAGTGAATCCCCACTGCCACCGAGCTCAGCATTACTTTATATCCAGTTTCAGAACTGTGACATCCTTGTCGAAAGTTACTTAACTACACTTTTCATAAGCCGGAACAAGGTTGATACCGCTCAAGGGGAAGCATCGAATGACACTTCATCCGCTCAAACTTCAATCACGAGCCGCTTTGTGGCATGCGCAGAACGGGAGAGTCATGGCGGGCAGAAAGCGCATGTAACTGTAAACTGTAAAACCGTTAAAAGAACGCCCCGCTTCCGCCAAATACGCTTTCAGTCATAATCGAGGAGCGTAAACAGGCACCAAGATGATCCCACTTCACTTAGCTCAGTTCCAGGGGCTAACCCAGTTGCTGTGGGGACAGCCTGAATCGCCTCCACCGAAGGAACCGAAATGACCCTTAGCTCCCTTCTGTAGTGGGGAAAGCCCCTGGGATTCAGGACCTTGCTGCCTGTGAACATGGAGGTTCCAGTAAGTCATGGCAAGTAGCCACTGATAAACATCTCTTCCATGGATCTATTTAATCTCCTTTTAAAGCTGGCTATGCCTATGACCAACGCTGTGTTGTCTGGGAGCAAATTCCTTATTTTAGTCAATCTCTGTGTAAAGAAGCCTTGTGTCCATCCTGAAAAAAAATAGTATTTCCACTTCTACAAAAAATTTCTTACAGAGATAGCTACCACCTGAGATATGTTCCAAGCAGGGTCACCAACTCCAGATCAGGAAATTCCTGGAGATTTAGGTGTGGAGCCTGAGGAGAGAAGGAACCCAGCGGGAAGAGTTGCTATGGAGGCCACCCTCTGAGTCTGCCGTTTTCACCCGAGGAACTGATTTTTGTAGCCTGGAGATCAGTTGTAATTCTTGAGAATTGCAGGGCCCACCTGTTACAACGGAGTAACGAATTAAAATAAAGAAGCTCAAGCCGATACAGAATAAAATCAGAGATTTTGCCTCGCCAACTGTGGCAAAGACAAAATCAGGAGCCACACTTAAATGGCGTGTGTTTTCACTTTATAGCATTAATGACAAGCTACATCAAATGGCAGTAAAGAATACAATCTCCCCAAAATGCCCACATCATCAATCAATCATACAAAAGGTGGAGATTTTCCCTGTTCCCACAGCCCTTTGGGGTTGTCCAAAACTCTACAAAGTGCCAGCGAGCACTCCCTTGACGCTACATGAACCTGCAAAACCCCTTTGTTCCTCTTATCATGTATGCTCTAAGTTGCCCTATTTCGTGACAAGGAGCCTGAACTTTCAGGCTTCCTATTGTTCTCAGGAGGAGGCAACTTTCTAAGGTATCTTTGGGTACAAGGTGATCTCAAACAGTTTAGTTTGTACATTTTGCATAATTGTGAACAAAGGGCATTTTTGGGAGTTATTATGCTAAGCTACAGCAGTGAATAGGTTTAAGGCTCCGTGCATGATTTCCTTTGGTCAAGCCAGCCGTAGCATTATGGTTGCCATCTCTCCATTATAGGAAAAATAATGGAGGGAAAGAATAGTCTTTTTGTTAAATCCAAAACCCTTTTATCTGTCTCTCTCTGACTTTCTTCCACTTGCTCTGACTTTCTGCTTCTTCTGCGCCTACACACCTGGAAGATGGCAAGCCCACTCCCCCGTTTTAGTGGAAAAGGTCATACAGCCTGCCTCACCTTCTTGCCATCATACCTGACTGTGGACTCAGGAATCTGAGTGTATGTAAAGCAACTGGTGCTTTGAATGAAAGGCAGTAAGTCCCCTGCTAGGAATATTTATTTCAAACCAATCTACTTGCAAGTCACCTAGACTGTTAAACTTAAACATTTTTATGCACTCTCTGGGGTGAGGGTGCTATGTAACCATCATTCATTTAACCAGTCCAATTGCAGCTACCTGAGGGGATATGTCAGGGGTGTGTGTGTTGGCCCCGCAACTTTTTAATCTCTACTGGTATGACCCTTCCTGGAAATTTACTGCAAATGACATACATGCACCTAAACTAGGCAGGCCCTCCAGCCCTTATTTTCTGTGATGACGATGCTATTTTGATTTCCCTCTCAGCAGTAGGTATGCATCGAGTTTTTAAAACCAGTTAACTTTACTGGAATTCTGAATCTCTCCACATGAATTACCATAAGTCCAAAGTGATGGTCTTTTCCAAATCTGTGCGGTATCAGCCACTCTCTTGGTCCTTAGGTAAACATCGGCCAATTTCTCACGGGAACTCTGGCGTGCGACAGGAGCGGAAGGGCATCGGGGCAAGAAATGTTGTGCCAACCCGCTTCCTTCCTTCCTTGTGGCATGCTGAGAGAGGAGGCACGTTGGGGCAAGACTTCTTGTCCTGACGTGCTTCCTCTTGCGAAGGAGCAGGACGGAGTAAGCTTGTTTTTCCTGCCTCAGAGACTACAGGACATGGATCAATGCAGGGCTCTGACTCCGCGCTGCTCCCCGAGCCAAGATGTGGTTCTATCATACCATGTCTATGGGCCTGGAGGTTGGAGGGCAGTATGGGCTTGTCCCTCCAGCCCTCCAGAGCAGCGCTGGAAGGAAAGGTGAGGGGCCGAACAGCTCCGTGCGTGAGGGTGCCACTTTTCACTTCTCTTCCATTCACCTCTCCTTCCAGCGCTGCTCTGGAGGGCTGGAGGGACACGCTCATGCTGCCCTCCAACCCCAGGAGGTCAGATGGTAGCATGGGCGAGTCCCTTCAGACCAGCTGCCATTCCCCCTCTGCCCCATGGAGCAGGTGGCTGCCTTCTCCGTTGGGCAGAGGGGGTTTTCCTGCCCGGCGCCTCTTCCTCCCAGCGCTGGAAGGAAAGGTGAGTGGAAGGGCCAAACCGGAGGCGGCTCCATGTGGAGCTGCCTCTCTGGCTCGGTAGATCTTCAGGGCCATGGAAAATGGGTCCAAATGGCTCTTTGGGTGGTAAAGGTTGCCGACCCCTGGACTAATGGATTCAAAGTGCAGGAGAAGAGATTCCACCTAAACATTAGGAAGAACTTTCTGATGGTCAGGGCTGTTTGACAGTGGAATTCACTGCCTCGGAGAGTGATGGAGTCTCCTTCTTTGGAGGCTTTTAAACAGAGGTTGGATGAACATGTGCTTTGATTGTGTATTCTTGCATGGCAGGGGGTTGGACTTCATGGCCCTTCTGGTCTCTTCCAACTCTATGATTCCATGATTCTCTCGCCCTGCCTGTGCTTCTTGCTTTCTGTATGGAAAGCGAGAGTACTTCGGGCATGACTTTTTGTGCCAGAGTGGGGCAGGGAAGAGCTGGCCTTGGATAATCAGCCCATCATCTTGAACAACTTTATTCATCAAATCATTTTGCCTTGTTATGCCTCTCTCTTTCATGGATATCCCATTCCTGTTGTACCATAGCAAGTACAAATATCAATATGGCAGCTCTCCAAAGATTCTTATTTCCCAGTGGTGGCCAACATATCCCACTAGCTTTATAGGTGTTCAGGGCAAAAATCACAGACCAGTTCCATATATGGGGCACCCTATATGGATCTGAGCTTTTGGTTCCAGCATAGAAGCCATCCAGTCATCTTTGCACATTGCGTGGCACTCCCATATGTGTGGCCTCAACAGTCTGCCCCTTGAAGTCGGCATGAAATATCTTGCCTCTTCTGATTGGTTTGCTGCCTTAAGTTTAGACTATTTTTAGACCTATCTCATTCTTTTCCCTCCCGTTTTTGCTCTGTCATGATCTGTGGTGCCAATTTTTGGATCCTAAAATGGCAGGAGTCAGGGTTTCCTTCTCTGGATTGTTTCATTTAGGCTTTGATAGAGTTTGTACTCTGTTTAAAAAGCTTGGATTATTACAATGGAGTTATCTTCTATCAGATGCCAATTATTTGCTGTCCTTTGTAACTGAGTTTTACTTCTTCGTGACTGTGTGTAGCTATACTCTGTCATGGTTCCCTCTTATTGCTATCTCTTTTCCCGGGCCTATTTCAACGCATTACCTACTTCTGACCTTTTTGGAAGATTTCCCAACATGCCATGTGGTCAAAGGATTTATTCTTGTGGTCTTGAAGTCCCTTCTTGTAACTCTTACCAACACTTCATTTGGAGAACTATCACTTCCTTATTCTGCTGTCAAGAAATGAAAATTGCATCTTCATTAGTTGCTAAATATACCTTGATTGCACTAAAAAAAAGTGCCATTAATAACCTATGCAGTGATTCTGTGGCTTCGTTGGAAAAGGGCGGGGTATAAATTAAGTAACATAAATAAACAAATCAACTTTTTAACTTGTCCATTCAATGTTGACTGTTTCTTGAAGTGCTAAATGTTCCTCTTTCTCGTGTATTTCAATTACTGTTACACTGTTTCACCTAAAAGCCTATGTTCTATGTAGACTTCCTTCTGAGACTTTTAAGGAAACAACAACTGAATGGAAAACTCCTGGTGTCCTCATCACAGTTATAGGAGAGTGTTCAACTCTACTGCATCTGTGTATGGTTCTCCAGTTACCAGTGGCAGATAGGAAGGCGCTTCCAAAGGGTGATCACTACTGCACAGAGGGATTATCGCCGCCCTCCTTGAAGAACTCTATAATTCTGCCTAAAGAAACCCAAAATATTCTGAGACCCGCCTCATCCAGCATTGACTCTCTTTTTGAACTGTTACCATCCAGCAGAGACGCATACAGGTCTATCAAAACTAGGACAAAGAGGTATTTAGAGACAGCTTCTACTCTGGTAGAGCTGTGGCTATGCTAAACTCCGCGCTTTGTGTTGATGTCTGGGGCTGTGTAGGATGGGTGGAGGAAAGGAAAGTGAGGATGGGGCATGAGTCTGAAATTGTGTGCATCGAGGAATGCTGCTGTAAATTTCGTTGTGCGTGCACAATGACAATAAATGCTTATGCTTAAGCTTGAATAAACAATACTGTACAGTTTGCAAGGCATGGCGGCGTGTGAAGGAATGCCATGTGCAAATGATTTCTTGTGCTGCCCTTTGTGTATGAGGGCTGCATGTTATTTTTAATGTTAAGCAGACTCCTGGCAGGCTGTATAGCGACCAGCCGCTGTGCTGGTTCTTGGGCGGAAACTAATGGCATGCAGGCGCAGGCTGCCACGGACAATCGGTGCACCTCCTGCTAGACTGCTTCCAGTTCTGCGCGCTACTGCTGAGAGGAGGGGCGTAACTAAGGCAAAAATCACGTGGCAAAATCACCAATTAGTAACCCCCTCTCGGCACACACAAATAATTAGTAATCTACTCTCGGGAACGTGTGAGAACCTGCTGGATCCCACCTCTGCCTGTAATATATAATAAGCTAATACCTTGCAGACTAACATGGCTGCCCACAGGAAACTGTCCTCAGCGATATTCGCTTCCTTTATCTCTGAGGTAGTGTCTGCACTGATCTATTTTTTTCCCTCTGGGCATGCTCAGTTAGCTTTTTAAAAAAAAATATGCTTGAATTATTAGAATGCAGTTATCTTCTATCAAATGCCAAATGTATTTGCTGCTCATTGTACCTGGCATCTTCACTTCAAACTCAGGCTCACTCAAATATGATAGTGTTGGCCTAGTAAGTACCAGTCTTTCTGTACCAGGTGGGGTTGGAATTAAGAGCCTTCTGCCCCAAGCCTACCAACTCCTCATCATTTACTGCTACAATGTCTGTAAAATCGCTGTTTTAACTTCCCAAATCTGCAATACTTTGGTTGGTCTCTCAAGCTGGCTGTCCTCAGCTTGAACAGGGTTATTGGGTCGGTTTGTGGCAGGATCTGCCTTTGTAATAAACTTGGCAGATTTGGCAGTAGTGGGCGTTCTGGCTGTCTCTAATTTTGGACAATGGGGTTTTATATGTCCCTCTTCTTGGCAGCAATCACAAGAAATCCCTCCCTTTCTGCTTTGTGGGGAAGAGTTTTGCCTCACAGGGTTGGTTTCAGATGGACTGTGACTTCTGAGGGTCCCTCATTCTTTTACTTTTCTTGTTTCTATATAGGATGGCGGTTTTGTTACTCCAGATGTTAGGGATCGAGCACCCCATCAGCCCCTCACAAGCACTGGCCATGCTGGCAGGGGCTGATGGGAATTGTAGTCCATAACATCTGGAGCTAAAGGTTCGCCACCACGGCTCTATAGCATACCACAGAGTTCCTTCTAGGATAGTTGTGTGATATTGCTTTTCGTCCTTCTTTTCAAATTGACAGCCTTGAGGAAGGCAACTTTGTGGGGAAGGTATGTGGAGTGCACTTTTTCACATGGAACTTTTCTAGGCCTTGAGTCCTGCAACCCGCTCTCCTGCAATTCCCATTTGTGTTCTTCTGCAGGCCCGCTGCCAGTGACAGAGTGGCTGCCTCCATGCTCCCCCTTCCGCTGCTGTGGTTGCTTCCAGTTCTTCATCTTTTGCTGCTGCTAATGCTCCTACAGCTGCTTCCACTTCCGTGCTTGCTCCTGAATGGCTTGTGCTTTCCTTATGTGATGTCAGAAGCAAAATGCAATTCAGCAGGAGTTCTCCACGGAGAGGTCAGGCCTAACTGTGCCTCAAATCCTTTCCATCAAGACTCTGCCCTGCCTCTGGAAATCCTGAGCGGTGATTAGAGAACGGTGCTATTAACTGGTGGAACTGGCTCACTTGACACCAGCTGCAGCTGACAGGAAGATAGCTTGAGCCCTGAGCTGGCTAACTTTATGCCTGTTTGATTTATTTTAGAAAATCAGTCTTGGGGCAGAAGGCATAGTGCTTGTGCCATAAAGCTAGAGAACCAGCATGGCATAGTGGTTAAGATCAGGTGGGCTCTAATCTGGAGGACTGGGTTTGATTCCCCACTCCTCCACCTGAGTGGCAGAGGCTTATCTGGTGAACCAGATGTGTTTCTGCACTCCTATGTTCCTGCTGGGTGACCTTGGGCTGGTCACAGTTCCTCAGAACTCTCCCAGCCCCACCTACCTCACAAGGTGCTTGTTGTGAGGAGAGGAAGGGAAAGGAGTTTGTAAGTCGCCTTGAGTCTCCTTACAGGAAAAAGGTGGGGTATAAATCCAAACTCCTCTTCTTCTTAACCATCAAGATGAGTAATGGCATGTAAAATGGCATGTAGGAGCAGCAGTGCAGGTGCACTCTGATCTGGAGGAACCGGGTTTGATTCCCAGCTCTATGGAGCTTATGCCTATCTGGGGAATTCAGATACCTGTGTACTCCTGACATGCCAGCTGGGTGACCTTGGGCTAGTCACAGCTCGATTTCAGCTCCCACCCACTTTCACAGGGTGTTTGTTGTGAGGGGGGAAGGGCAAGGAGATTGTAAGCCCCTTTGAGTCTCCTACAGGAGAGAAAGGGGGGATATAAATCCAAACTCTTCTTCTTCTTCTAAACCATTATAAAACAGTTACAGAGACTGTAGTCTACTTTTCTTGTTCTGATTCACCTTTCCACTAGTTTTTTTGGAGCACGGTGAAGAAAAGAACTTGGAATGAGAGAGCAGATCAGCGGCCATCACACACTGTGCCCCAGCTTATGAAGTAAGGGAGAAAGTCTCCGTAGTACCATGGACCTGTAGAGATCCCAATGGAAAAACAAAACAGCAGGGAGGATTTTTCTTCCTCTGCCAGGGAGGATTTTTCTTCCTCTGTGAAAGACTGAATCAGTTCTCCCATTCTCTGGTTTCGTTCTGTCTATTGGTGGATGCCTCCTCTGAGGAATTCCAATCACACAATACCTTGACAGTTATGAAGATATCAGGTGTTTGATCCAGTTTTTCCCATTGGGGAATTTCAGCCAGTATAATAACTGTACCAAGTAATGCTGGTGTGATCTGAAAACCCTGAATACCTAGCTTGGGCTGTAGCTCCAGGGCAGAATACCTCTTTTGTATGAAGAAAATCTCCATTTGTAATTTTTGTCGTTTCTGATTAGTAAGATCTGGGAATAAAGGGATAAAAATAGCATATCTTGGTCAGAGGACTCAAGTACCCAGTGTGAACAGCAGCTCTCTGTTTTTTAATCACACACACAGGGATTGATTCAGATCAGAGATATTCTGTCATATCTGTGGAAGTCATTTATTTATGTATTTATTTATTTCTTAGTTTTTTATACCGCCCTATCCCCAAGGGGCTCAGGGTGCTTTACAACATAAAATCTAATACACTACTGTTGTTGTTATTAGTGTATACAAACAATAATATAATTAAAAATAATTACAATAAGGTGTGGACAGAGGTAAAACGGGCCTTTAAAAAATGGGAAGTACTTAACCTATCCCTCATGGGAAGAATATCTTTAATTAAAATGGCAGTCCTTCCCAGGATGATGTATATCTTCCAAAATATTCCCTTAATAACCTCAAGTAAAATATTCAAGACATGGAAGAAAGACCTAACAACATTTATATGGGAGGGGAAAAAACCCAGAATAAAGCAATGCACAACCTTGATGGATAAAAAATCGTGGAGGATATGCAATGCCCAATTTCCAACTGTATCACGATGCCGTGGCATTAAGCTGGATAAAAACATGGGCAAACTTACAAGACCAAGAAATATTAAAAATAGAGAGTTATGGCAATCCCAAGGGTTGGCACAACTACCTATGGCCCTTGCATCCACATAACAAAGGAGATAAAATCTTCAAAAATCATCAAATAAGGAACCCACTGTTAAAAATTTGGTTGAAGTACAGAAAGATATTTTACTTAAAAATACCAACATGGCTATCTAGAATGGAAGGACTGAAAATCATAGAGAGGAACGAGGTGACAAATTGGCTAACTTATAAAGATATAACAGTCTTAAATCAGGGGAGGAGGATAATAAAACCCAGAAACTTAATAAAGATAGGAGAAAACATATGCCATTGGTTCACATACGAACAGTTAAAAATAAGTTGGAAAGCAGATGATAAGAACTGGGGAATAGCAGAGACAAATAATGAATTAGATAAAATAATCTCAGGAGAAAACAGTAAAATAATAAGTAAAATATATGGAGTTTTGCTGGATCAGGCAGTGGAAACTGAAACAGTAAAAACAAGCATGGTGAAATGGGCCCAAAACCTGAACTCAAATATAACACTAGAGCAATGGGAAAGATATTTACGAAACATCTATAAATACACCCCGAATGTAGATCTCTGGGAACACAATCTGAAAATGTTTTATCGTTCTTATTTAACCCCGTTAACAATAACGAAATTTAATAACGCATACCCACCACACTGTTGGAAATGTCAACAAAATACGGGAACATTTTACCACATGTGGTGGACGTGTGCGAAAGTGAAAGGTTTTTGGAGTCAGATACACACAATAATACAGAAAATAATTGGAAAACAATTAAAAAAAGAACCAGACAATTATTTGCTGAATTTTATAAGAACGGATAATGGTTTTCTGAATTCACAGATGCATTTGCTTTTTCATTTGTTAGTCGCAGCACGAATAACGTTAGCCAAATACTGGAAGTCAGACCACCAACCCACCATAGAAGAATGGAAAGACAAAGTCAGTCAGCTATATTTAATGGACAAAGGAGCACACCAACTTAAATCCTTACCGGTGGAAAGATACAATACAATCTGGGAGCCGTGGGTAAAATATATTGCAGACGAGAACGAAGTAAAAATCTTTCCAGCCATATACTGAGGATGTACTGGTAATGAAACAATGACAATAACCCAGGTGGACAATGTAAAGATGAGAAAACGGTGATGAAATGAGAACAGAAACCCCCCCAACCTTGAAGGATAGTATAGAGATATACGTAAGAAATATAGATGGACAAGCAGTAGGAAACAAAAAGAAGGTTGAGATGGGAAAAGGGAAAAAAAGAAGGGAAATAAATTACTGGTTCTCCTTCTGTTTATTACATCTGAGTTTGAAGAAAGGTTAGCCAAATAAGGTCAATTTTTGACGATAATAGGAAGTCACTAGATCCGAATGGGAATTCAAACTGAGAGAGAAAATTATTTGAACTAGATACTTAAATTTTTTAGTAATATACTGATTAAATTAAGATATTTATGTATCAACAATGGAATTTTGTAATTGTAATGTTTTAACGATGCTGAAATTAATAAAATTTATTATTAAAAATTTAAAAAAAAGCTAATACACTACTAACGAGGAGCAAACAATAAAAACAATTTACATAGGCTCCAACAATTTAAATTACTAAGATAAGTGATAAAATCCCATTTAAAACAGCGGTAATGTAGTAAAAGTAGAAGGCGCCCAATAAACCTAATATCAAACCCTCCCCTCAGAACAGAAAAAGGTAGTAAGGTAGTAAGGGAGCATTACTTCCAGCCAACTGCAAGGAAAAGAAAAGTCTTTTGGGCTGCCGTCAGGCCGCGCATTCAACATTAGCTCGCCATGCTGTGAGGAGAATGGGCATTCTCTCTACTTTTCACTTATTTACAGGTCCTAATCCGCTGGCTCAGCAAATAAGAGGTTTGTTGGTTGATTTCAGCTATGGGGCCAAAACCTTATACCCCAGCCAAAGATCCCTCAGGCCGCTTCCGCACGGAGGACTCAAGTAGTCAACGCCGACCCGACGACGCTGGGACCGCTCACATGAACGGTCCCAGAAAGAGCCGGGACGACGGCGCCGCAGAGCGCTGTCGCCTGGCCGCCCCAGCATGTCCCCGGGCCTCCAGCACGTTGCCGAGGCCTGAGGACATGCCCCCCCGGCCCTGCGCACCTGCTCCAGCGTCGCAGGGCAGGGGGGCGTGTCCCCAGGCCTCAGCGACGCGCCGGAGGCCCGGGGACAAGGTAAGTGCAGGGAGGGAGTGGGGGGGGGAGGCGCCTTGAAGCTGCTGCCGTTCGCACGGCAGCGGCTTCAAGCCGGCGTGTCCAAAAAAGTGCGCTTCCCAGCGCACTCTGGAAACGCCGGCTTTGCTCCGGTCGGGCGGCGCGAGGGCTGCGCCCCCTGTGCGAACGGCGGCCTGGGGATGGCGTTTTTGCCGTCCCCAGGCCGCCGTTTATGGCCCGTGCGGAAGGGGCCTCAGTGTTGTGTTTAAAACTTTGATTTAAAGTTAGCTGAATTATTCTTGAAATGTTGAACAAGAACCACAAATGTTCAGATAATGCTAGCTACAGTATACTTTAAAGAGATATGTTGCATGTCCAGAAGAGTATATGTCAGAGGGTAAATATGCATATAGGTAATTTCTTATTCAACCCAATCTGGATTGTGCCAGTGAAGTACAAATGGCATATTGCATAATACAAGCATTACAAGTCTTTTTTCCCCCTTTAGCAAACAGCAATATGGGCAAACAGAAAGCTGTCATCTACAAAGTGGCTTTTGTGATTGTCATTGTCATCTTGAGTATCGTTATAATAGGTAAGTTATTCTGGCATTGACATTGTAGTGGTAGCAGGCTAGCCCAATCTCCTCAGAGCTTAGAAGTTAAGCAGGGTTGGCTGTGGGTAGTATTGGATTGGGAAACCACCAAGGAAGTCCTGGGTTGCTAAGCAGAGGCAGGGAATGGCAAACCACCTCTGTTTCTCTCTAGCCTTGAAAACCCTGTGAGATCACCATGAGTCAATTATGACGTCATGGCAGTTTCTACCATGACCATAATTACAGCCTGTGCCATTATGTGTCCCTAGCCAATGGAGCAAAACAGCGCGTCACACACTGAAGACGGAGGATCAATGTGTTCAATAAATTTGGGTGCTGTGTGGTTTCCGGGCTGTATGGCCATGTTCTAGCAGCATTCTCTCCTGACGTTTCGCCTGCATCTGTGGCTGGCATCTTCAGAGGATCTGATGTTGGGAAAGCAAGTGGAGTATATATATCTGTTGGAGTGTCCAGGGTGGGTGAAGAAAACATTGTCTGTGAGTAACAAAGAAGGCAACCAGGTCAATAGTTGAGGGCATCTGAATAGAAGTATGAGTAACAAAGAAGTCTATAGCATGGGAGTAACAATGGAGATAGCAAGGTCACTGGTGGGAGCATCTGAATAGAAGTATCCTGGCCTTTGTTTCCTTTGTCTATGGTCATCCTGTGTTTGTGTGGAGCTGGTTAGACACTGTCTTGACTCTAGTATTTTTCAACACTGGCAGCCAAGTTCTGTTCATTTTCATAGTTTCTTCCTTCCTGTTAAAATTGTCCATGTGCTTATGGATTTCAATGGCTTCTCTGTGTAGTCTGACGTAGTGGCTTTCAGAGTGGTCCAGAATTTCTGTTTTTTCAAATAATATTCTATGTCCAGGTTGGTTTATCATGTGTTCTGCTATTGCTGATTTTTTATTGCTATTGCCTTCGACAATACATTGTTCAATAAATGTTATTTATGTATATTTTATAATTGTCCAGTTACGAAAGAAAGAAAGAAAGAAAGAAAGAAAGAAAGAAAGAAAGAAAGAAAGAAAGAAAGAAAGAAAGAAAGAAAGAAAGAAAGAAAGAAAGGTCAGAATATTCTAAAGCTGCCCATGAAAGCAAATTTATGGTATGCTCGATGGCCGCAGCTCTGTTGAGAGACAAATAAGAAAATTATTACTGCTTACATTTCCCACTATAATAATTATTGTTTTTGTAAAACCAATTTTGTAAAATTGTTACTTTATATAAATGTTAAAAATGTTAAAAATGGTGTTGGATATTACCAGAATCTAATGTACAAATTATACTATGTTGTTTATTTATTTGTAGAAAGACCTGTGCATGGCAAATGAATGAATAATTTTTCCTGCAAGAATTGCTTCTCCTGAGGAAGACTACAGTGAAACCGTACTTATAAACGCGTGAGTCGTTTGGGAAGTACTTTCTATATAGAAAATAATTATCCTAAAGATATTGAAAAAATGAACTATTTTTGTTCAGTAGATATTGAAGATATGGATTATATATCTCAAAAATGAACTTTTATTGTTGAAAAAACTGGATGTACAATCATTGGATTCAGTAACTGGACAATTATAAAATATACATAAATAACATCTATTGAACACATTGATCCTCAGTCTTCAGTGTGTGACGCGCTGTTTTGTTCCTCTGTCATATACGTTACACACAATTTGGCTTGTTTTCATCCCTAGCCAATGGGTCAGCATGGCAGATTTGGACTTTTTGTATCTTGTAATCCAAAAGAGCTGTCTTTGGTGCCCCAGTGCTTGGGAACAGGGCTGCCAAGCCGGAGCATAATTGGTGCTTGTATCCAGAATTGTAGCATGAAACATGACAGCAGGAACACGCTGGGATGGCTTTCTGTGTAATGTTTTGCTCGTACTGAACGTTCGTCTGAAGATCCAGAGGCAGAAGCATTCTAAATAAGTGAAGTTCCTTGTATTGTTACTTTATTATGATGTATGGTGTTTTTATTGATAAGTTGCCTCAAGGTGACTGACCTGGATTCCTTAGGCTAGCCCAGGGGTCTGCAACCTGAGGCTCTCCAGATGTTCATGGACTACAAATCCCATCAGCCCCCCGCCATTTCGGCCAATTGGCCATGCTGGCAGGGGCTGATGGGAATTGTAGTCCATGAACATCTGGAGAGCCGCAGGTTGCAGACCCCTGGGCTAGCCTGATCTCATCAGATCTCAACAGTATCAGGCCTGGTTAGTACTTGGATGGGAGATCACCTAGGAAGCCCAGGCTTGCTAAGCAGCGGCAGGAGATGGCAAAACATTTCAGCCTGTCTCTTGCCTTAAAAATCCCATGGTTGCCAATGTATCACTTTCCACCACCACCTTGAAGGGAACTTCAGTTAAACATCAGGTATAAATATTTCCTAAATAATTTTTCTCACCTTTTTCTCACCTGCCCTCATCACAAGAGAGTAGGATAAATAGATTTAAGGAACTGCAGCTACATTCTCTTCTTTAGGCACTGGTTGTACAAAGAATGTCATTCATCGGTGGGGATGTTATTTTTCTCTTTGAATGTACTGACAGAAAGACAGGGGCGTAATGCCCATTGGGAAAGGTGGGCAGCTGCCCAGGGCACCACCTTGTGGGGGGCATCAAAATCTAGGGTTCGTTTTTGAGTATTTTTGTGGTTTTCCATTTTTGGCCTGCAGGGGGTGCAGTTTTTAGGCTAGCGGCACCAAAATTTCAGCGTATCATCAGGAGACTGTCCTTATGCTACCCCCTAAGTTTGGTGAGGTTTGGCTCAGGGAGTCCAAAGTTATGGACTCCCAAAGGGGGTACCCCATCCGCCATTTTTTCCAATGGGAGCTAATAGGAGATGGGGGCTACTGTTTTGAGGGTCCATAACTTTGGCCCCCCCTGAACCAAACTGCACCAAACCTGGGGGGCATCATTAGGGCAGTCTCCTGATGAGACCATGAAAGTTTTGAGACTGTGCCTTCAGAAATGTGCCCCCCCAGCCTGCAACCCCCATTGATAGCAATGCAGAAAACTCAATGCAGAACAAAGATTCTTGGATAAATTTCTGGGATGTTCTTGCAGGGGGTGCATTTTTGGACGTATCAGCACCAAAATTTCAGGGTATCATCTGGAGGCTGACCTGATGGGACCCCCCAAGTTTGGTGCAGTTTGGTTCAGGGGGTCCAAAGTTATGAACCCTCAAAATGGTAGCCCCCATCTCCTTAGCAAAGAATGGGGGATGGGGACCCCGTTTGACCCTAAACCAAACTGTAGCCCCCATCTTCTTGGCCAGCTCCCCATTGGAAACAATGTGGGGATGGGGGCACAGGAGGATTCGCAACTTTGAACTCCTTGAATTAAACCTCACCAAGCACAGGGGAGTAACATAAGAACAGTCTCCTAATGACCACTGAAGTGGAGGTGCTGATATGTCTAAAATGCACCCCCTGCAGGCACCAATGTCCTGGTGCAAAAAAATTTTTTGGTCATGATGGAGTGGCCACCCATGGGGGGGCATCCAACTCAGGTTTTGCCCAGGGCTACAGTTTGCCTCATTACGCCCCTGCAGAAAGACGAATCCTACTTGTGATTTAGACTGATCATCCCAGATTCTCTTTGCCTTTCTCAGAGGAAAAGGGTCAGGATTGCATGAGATCCCATTGAATTCTATTTCCTTCTCAGTTCTAGCAGTAAAAATACATCAACAGCAGAGCCACGAATCGGTTTCGCCTATACCAGATTGTTCGCCATGCCCTTCCGACTGGCCTCAATACGGAGGGATTTGCTACTATTTTTCTACTGGAGAAAGGAATTGGACGAGCGCACAGGACTTCTGCTCTTCACATAATGCCTCCCTGACTCGGATTGAAAACAAGGTGAAAATGTTGTGTGGTTGTGGCCCACCCACCCTGGGGGGGAAGGGAGGGAGGAGGGGGAAGGGCCTTGATATCTGCTGATGACCCACCCACCCTGTAAGGAGAAGGCACAGCACTTGATGTTGCCAACCACCGTTGGGCAAGGGGAGGGTGAGGAAAGGAGAAGGGAGCCCAGCATCTGGTTGTTGTCCACCCACCCACCTAACACCAGGGAGAGGCGCTTTGTTGCAGCAGTTAAAATGTCAGACTAGGATCTGGGACAGCTGGGTTCGAATCCCCACTCTGCCATAAAAGCTTGCTGAGTGACCTTGGGCCAGCCACCTGCTCTTAGCCTAACCGACCTCATAGAGTTGTTGTGAAGAGAAAACGGAGGAGAGGAAAATGCTGTGAGGCGTTTTAGGTCCCCCACGGAAGAGAAAGGCAGGATCTAAATGAAATAAACAAATAAATAAGTGTGCTGTTGGTGACCCTTGGCTGTTAGGTAGCATGGGAAAACTGGAGGAGATTCTAAACAAGTACAAAACAGTGAGTATATGAACAGCCCAATCCAGATTGTGGGGTGGGGGGGAGCTCACATGGAGGCTGTGTGGAGTTCCGGTGGATCTGCCCTCTCAGGGGCACTTACCATGGCAGATGGGTAAATATGATGGTGGGCGGCCACTGCAGCCCTCAAAGACCCCGGGGCACGGTGTGGAGTGCCACATCAGCACTCCTGCACCATTGGCGTAGCAAGGGTGTTCCGGAGGCTTGGCCGGCATGGAGCCCATGTTTGTCAGCTTCCATCTGGATTTTTGGCCGTTTACACTGCAGGCTGGTGCTCCAATGTATGCCACCCTTTTGAGTAACATAATATACTCCTATGGAAGGCTTTTCGGCAGCAGGGAGATTTCTTTCCTCCTCCTGCCTCCCTGGGCCACCAAAAACTCCTCTGCAGCAGCATCGTCCCTGCCTGCCCAAGACTCTGGATTGGGCTGCAAGTCTTAGTTCGAAGAAGAGGAAGAAGAGTTTGGATTTATATCCCCCCTTTCTCTCCTGCAGGGGACTCAAAGGGGCTTACAATCTCCTTGCCCTTCCCCCCTCACAACAAACATCTTGTGAGAGGGGTGAGGTTGAGAGAGCTCCGAGAAGCTGTGACTAGCCCAAGGTCACCCAGCTGGCGTGTGTGGGAGTGCACAGGCTAATCTGAATTCCCCAGATCAGCCTCCACAGCTCAGGAGGCAGAGCTGGGAATCAAACCCGGTTCCTCCAGATTAGATACACGAGCTCTTAACCTCCTACGCCACTGCTGCTCCTTAGCACATCATGTGGCAAAAAGTATCGATATTATTTCTGAAGTACGTTTCCTTTATTGCTGACTTTATTACCAGCCTAGATATACGCTGTGTGGTTGCAGAGATCACAGGTAATAGGGAATATAAGAATGTATTCCAATGTCTGTTCGCTTTTTAAATTAAAAACAGGTTCAGTGGTTCTGTTGTTGGCTAGCAAATATTGTGGGTCAAGGTTATAACAGCCCTCTGTTCTTTTCTTTAAAGTATTTTGTGATGCGCTACAGGGGCAAACTGCTCTATTGGATTGGCCTCACAAGAAAAGACTCAGGACAGCCCTGGAAATGGTTGAACGGAGACCCTGCAACGTGAGGCTTGCTTTTTCCCTTTCATTCTTTGGCATTGACACTTCACAATGAAACGTATCCCAGGGATAGCTGTACAGTTTAATTTCCATGGGTAGCCATATTGGTTGATCTGAGGTGAAAGCTAAATTTGAGCTCAGTAGCCCCTTAGAATCAACAAGAATGTTGGGATAGAAGCTTTCAGGAGTCAAAGTTCCCTTTGTCAGATTCCTGATGAAGGAAGCTTTGACTCTTAAAAGCTTACACCTTAAAGTTCTTGTTGGTCTCTGAGGGGCTGCTGGACTTCAAGCTGGCTATACTGTTAACTGTCTGTGGTAATGATGGCCAGCAAATGTATTTGCCGTGAATCAGGCTTCCAAATTACCCTTGTTTTCCTCTATACACTTGGTAATAGCTTCCACCAGTTTACCCAGAACAGACATTAAACATCTTGGATGCTGCTAAATCCTATTTAATACTCCCAAGTTTAGGAAATAGCTATCACTAGGATGGTTTAGGATTACCCTTTTTAATATAGCTTTCTCTGTGTAATACAGACCTAAATAATTGTGCTGAGGAGTTGCGAGTTCCCACTTTGACGGGTCTTGACAGAATATTATTTATTATAATGTTTATGCCCTGCTTCTGCTCTTGGTTCAAGGTGGCTTACCATGATAGTTAAAACATCGCCAGCTGAAACCAAAGAGAAAATAACATGCCCCAAATCTCCCTTCCATCTTTTACAAGATGCCTGCTGTTTAGATCCCCTCAGAAGGCCTGGGAAACAGGCTGGCCTTGCAACACTTTGTGAAGATCTCCAAGGAGGGCCACCGTCTCACCTCTTCAGGAAGCCCATTCCTCAGATCCAGAGCCACAATAGCAAAGGCCCAGGATCTGATCAAGTCGGACAGGCCACTCTTGTGGTGGGGTAGCCAACCAACAGCTGCCTGGTGATGGTAGTTATCATACAGTGACATATGGAAGGATGCCCCGTCAGCACGGTGTGTTTTGACACAGACATACAAGTAGTGGAGGAGGAGGAGGAGGAGTTTGGATTTATATCCCCCCTTTCTCTCCTGTAGGAGACTCAAAGGGGCTTACAATCTCCTTGCCCTTCCCCCCTCACAACAAACACCCTGTGAGGTGGGTGGGGCTGAGAGAGCTCCGAGAAGCTGTGACTAGCCCAAGGTCACCCAGCTGGCGTGTGTGGGAATGCACAGGCTAATTTGAATTCCCCAGATAAGCCTCCACAGCTCAGGCGGCAGAGCTGGGAATCAAACCCGGTTCCTCCAGTCGTGCTCTTAACCTCCTACGCCACTGCTAGTGGTGGCATTCAGCAGGTTCGCGCCACTTTGGCAGCACCGGTTGTTGAAATGGTGCTCGCAAACAACCAGTTGCTGAATTGTTTGAATCCCACCACCAGCACCAGTTGTTAGATCGTTTGAATCCCACCACTTCTGCAAGTGCCAGCATGTAGAAATTCTGATTTATTTGAGACATGTATACACCACCCCTTTTCACTTTGGGGCAGCTGATAACCCTAATCAAACCCAGATTACAAATTCAGTAAACAAAATTGTATCATTAAAATCAGAAAAAGGTCGTGGGTTGGATCCAGCAATCTGTCAGGAGAAGGTGCCTGCTGGTGCGGCTCTTCCCTGCTTTCTCGTCCCTTCTAATGCTGGGAAAGTTGGGTTTTTTTCCAGTCACGGGGCTCACACACAGTAATTGCCATATGGGCAGGTAAGCTGTGGTGGGCAGGCAGAAGGGGACAAAATCATCCTGGCTGCACAGTGGATGAAAGAGAGAGGAGTGGGCCATTTCTTCTCCTTCCTATTGGCAGCCTGCAGGCCGAGATAGTTATTACTCTGTGGTGGTCTTGTGACCTTTGGGAATAAGCTTTTTGGATGTTAGAGGTAACTGCTAGGAGGGAGGGTAAAATAGAGAAGATCCTTGATCCTGAGTGAGTGGATTGCTGGATTGCCCTTTCTGTTGTGGAGTGGATTGCCCTATCTGTTGAAACTGGCTACTTGTAGCGAAAAGGAATACTGGGTAAGTAGGGCATGGGGAAGATCTAGTCCAGACTTCAACTCACCCAAAGATGCATGGGTAGTTCATCTGGATGATCTTCTCCCCTTGTAAACCATTGAAGCATATTCTTCAAGGATGTCAAGGTATTTGTTTCCTGCTGTCAGGCAACTAATTAACCCTTTCTTGGCTTCATGTTGCAGGCTGGAAGTCCTTGGAGAAGGAGGAAACTGTGCATATTTAAGTGATGAACAGGAAGTCAAAGCCAGTGTCTCAAGATGTTCCACAGAACATCATTGGATCTGTAGCAGACCCGTAGTCATGATGCCATCTCTAGGGGGTTGGGTGTAGCCTCTGAGAAGAAGCTCTGTGTGTTTACCTTTTGCTTCTGCAGCTGCTATCTTTTTGCTGGCCTTGCAGAAGATTTCCCAGCCTGGATTTTTCAGCCTGTAGCTTAACTGAAACTTTGGTTCACATGGGAGATGGGGCTATCCACATCATATTATCAAGAGTTTGGGCGCCCCATGGAAGAGAAAGTTTGGGCGCCCTTTCACCCTTTAGTAACTGTGCAGCTGTGGAAAGGTCTATATGGGAACCACAAAACGCATCATTCAGATTCATATTAAGGAGCACGAAAGATACTGTTGGCTTAACCATCCTGAAAAATCTGCAGTCAAAACTGGTCCAAGATGCTTCGAGGTTATTTAAAAACACAGTCTTAAAAGCTCAGCTGCAATGTGTTCCACAGGTTAACAAGGGAGGTTGAGGAAATTATTAGGAAAAAAAAAGATGTCTTTTAGAAAATGGAAGTCCAACTTAACTGAAGAAGAATACCAGAGAGAACACCAATGGTGCCAAAAGAGAAGCAAGTTAGCTGTAAGGGAGGCAAAAAAGGATTATGAGGAACGCATGGCTGCGAACATCAAGACCAGCAACAAACAGTTCTTCAGGTACATCAAAAGCAGGAAGCCAGCTAGGGAAGCGGTAGGCCCATTAGATAACGAAGGAACAAAAGGTCTGCTAAAAGATGACAGGTAGATTGCAGACAAGCAATCTTCCCCCAAGAGGAGGTGAGGAAAATTCCTGCACCTGAACCAAGCTTTTTAGGAGGTGAATCTGAGGAACTAGCAAAGATAGTGGTAGACAAGGAAGAAGTTCTGGCAGACATTGATAAACTAAATGCTACCAAATCCCCTGGCCCATTGAAATTCACAAACACCGAGACAACTTCAACAAGAAGGAAGAGACTCTGAGAATTAGCAAAACTTGGCTACCAGTACTTAAAAACACCAGAAGCAAAGGCTAAGGGCATTCTTAGTTCATGGACAATGGAATTTACTGTAACATCCTCAGCCAGAACAACCTCTCAGGAATGAAAATATGAGAGAGGAAAAAGATGTCATCCACTCTGGATCCCCATTGGGGAGAAAGATGCACACAAATCAAACATGTTGAATGTTTTGTTGTTTTAATATTGATGTGGGCCCCTTTAGGAACACTCAAACAATGACTAAGAATGTCATAATCAGCCCCTAGTTGATCTTGCCATGTCTCCTGTTTGGGATGTGGGAACCTTTCTCTTCTCACTCCCCCTCCCTGCTGTACTTATTTTTTTTCCACTATGCTTCTCAGGCACTGCCTTATCAGCTCATTAGACATCTGCTGTTGTAGCTCTGTCAGTAGTGTGGAATGTAGGTTGTTCTGATCCCAGAGGGAGGTTTCTTCATCTCTGGACCATTGAACTGGAAGGGTGGCATTCCCCATGAGAACTGATAGTCGGGTGGGATAATGTGACATAAGTGATGACCTGGGGTATAATGGCCATATTGCTGGTTATGCTTTGTCTTGGCCATAGACATCTAAATGCCTATTTCTGATGCTGTTTCATAATAAAGAAATTAACTGAGCACAGAGTCTTGTTATTGAACAGTCCAAGGGCATGACAAAGGCTCAGAAGAGGCCGGTGGTTTCACAGTAGCTGTCTAAAGCAGAGAAAGTTCTTGACATCTGTTATCTGTGATCCTGTGATGGGAGATGTCAAGGTTTCAACTTGGGACGTTGCCTGCAAACTCTGGCTAAGAATTGTGCCCAAGGGAATGGTCACGAGACAGAGTTGCCAACCTCCAGGTGATAGCTGGAAATCTTCTGCTGTTAAAACTGATCTCCAGGCGACAGAGATCCGTTTACCTGAAGCAAAGGGGCCACTTCAGAAGGTGAACTGACATTATGCCCCACTGCAGCCCCTCCCCCTCCCCCAAGACCACCTTCTTCTGGCCCCACCCTCAAAATCGCCGAGTATTCTCCAACTCAGAGCTGGCAACCCTACTATGAGGAGGTGGGAGAGGATTTTAAAAAAGGGGAGACTTTTTAAGAGAAAAGGAATGAACAGAGAGAAAGACTATACCTAAGGTTGCCAATTACCAGGTGGCACCTGGAGATCTCCCCATGATTGCAAATGACCACCAGACCATCAAGACCAGTTCTTCTGGAGAAAATGGCTGCTTTGGAAAGTGGACTGTGTGGCATTATAGGGTGATGAGATCCCTTCCTAGGGTCCACCCCAGGTATTTCTCAACCCCCAGCTGGCAACTCTACCTATAACTGTCCTCAGTTTATTGAGCTGGATAATGTTGTCTGTCTCAGTATCCACAGGCTAAGAGCAAGAGATTTTGGCAGTTTCCAAAGGTCCCAAGGGAAAAAAATCAAGAAGGTACGGAAGTGGCTGGACATGACAGTATGGCCATGAAATGTCTCAAAGTCCCAGAGAGAGAGAATCGGCAGCCTCTGTCCAAGTGGAGAAGCTGAGACTGCAGTGTGAGCTGACAGACCAATTATAATTATAGGAGCCAGCACAACATAATCTCAGATACATGACTGTAAGGCCCAGGAATTCAGGGGGAACCTTCGTGCCTAGGATGAGTTCATCTCTGCATCTGGATGCAGGTCACAAAAAAAGAGGCTGGGCTAAATGGGCCCTCTGTTGGATCGGGCAGGGCTGTTCTCTTCGACTTCAGCTGGGGCCATTCCCCTCCCCCGCCCCAGTTGCTGTGAGGAACCATCTCAAGGGGATGAACAGTCTGCATCAAATCCTGTCAGTCGTCTCTTGAGTCTTGTATCAAGGAACACAAAACAGGGCAGATGCTTCATACCCTTTAGCACTCCAGATGTTATGGACTACAATTCCCAACCTTTGGCACTCCAGATGTTATGGACTACAATTCCCAATTGGCCATGCTGGCAGGGGCTGATGGGAATTGTAGTCCATAACATCTGGAGTGTCAAAGGTTCGCCACCACTGCACTAGAAACTCTCTCCTCCCTTAAAGAAAATACTCAAAATGTGTCAGAGGAATATAGCAAAAATCAGTAGAAAACCATGAATTTATTGTATATAGTTGCTTTATTAGACATATATAATACTGCAGTATCATTAGTAGATATTGTTTTAATGAAAAACAAAAATGTGGAAGTCCACAAGTGACAGAGTGCTTTTGCTGGGTAAATCTGGAACTGGGATACGGATGCCCATGTTCATCCTTTGGGGCAGGTGAGATTTTCCCACAATCCACTATGAAATGCCATTCAGTGTCAATAATGTCCATGACTCCCAGTTTCTGACATTCTCGATTGGCAAGACAAACAGCTACGATGGGTGTCACGGCCACTCTGTGCTGCATTCTGTGAAGAAAAAGGGAATCCAGAGGGGAACAAAGGAAGGAAGAGAAGGAAGGAAGGACCACAGCAGCACTGTTGTCCTCTTGATGATATTCATGGCCCGGCTTCTCCAAAAGACCAGCTTCACACATCCCTGCAAGGTGGCAACAGTGTAAGCAGACTGGCTTCTACAATCACTTCCACCCATTCATCCCCCATTCACCCATTCATCCCCCATTCACCCATTCATCATCCATTCACGCCAGTAATCTACGCTGGAAGCAAAGCTTCGCAGCAGTGGAAAACCCCCATCTATCCCCCATTCACCCATTTTTTTATTTTTTTATTTATCCATTTATTTATTTATTTTATTAGTTAAACTTATAAACATTCATTCATCCATTCATCCATCCATTCATCCAGGCTTCAGGTCATGAGTCACCAGCTGCCTACATTACAAGTCTCCGCACCCGCAGGAGAACTTGCCTTCCTGATCTCCTCCCATGCACAGGATCACCCTCCTCTTCTGTGCTTCCACTCGCCTCCTCCCCTGTCCGCTTTGAGCCGCACGCTTGTTGCCTGGTGGAGAAACAGAGGGAGATTCAGGACCTACGAGCCTGTTTGAGAACTCAGGGGCAGTTTGACTTCAGCCTATTGGGTTCTCCTTCCCAGGACCCTTGGCTGCTCTCTGGAAGGAAGAGCACACAACGAGCCCTGTAGGCAACACACCAAAATACATTAATTATTCATTAATCAGTTACTACTGATCTTCACACTTCCTCCACAATGTCCTTAGGTCTCCTGTCCAGGATTTTATCTTCAGTCCTCACAGCACAGTTTAAGTCTTACAGCTCAGTGGGGATGGAAGCCCACCTACACCACGTCCTGTTCTGACCCCCTGGGTACCACTCCACACTGACCCTTCCAAGCTGGAGAGACCATACCCCAGGACCATTTGTGGATCCCTCCTCTTCCCACCTCCTCCTGTTGCTGGACTGAGTGCCCCTGAGCTTGCCATCCTCTGAAGTTAGCAGTGCTCCCATGGTAACAAGGCCTCCTTTGTCAAGCTGGGACTGTGATGTCACAAGAGCCCAGAGGTCACTGCTGCTAAAGGTCATGGAAATCAGCCCCTCCCCATCATCCAGCTGGTCTCCCCACAGCAAAAAAGGTATGGGTACCAGACCATGGCCACAAAGCCCAGGAAACCCACAACAGCCTGAACGACAGAATTCTTTTAAACTGAAGATGCTGGAGGTGGAACCCGGGCCCTTCTGCATGCAAAGCGAATGCTCTACCTGTGAGCACCTGGGGATGGCCTCAATTGGCTTTCCAACTAATAGGCACTCAACCATCAACTTCAGTATTAGGAGGAGGAGTGGCTTGGATATTAGTGTTTCCGCTCTTCTTTCCTGGGACATGTCACCAGGTTCTGTGAGAGTGGGTTACACCCTCGACTTGTTTGCTACAAATACGGCAAAATGCTTCTTGTTTCATATCATGGGATCCATTTCCCCCTCTGACACACATAATGCTCATACTGGAATAAATGTTGTTGGTCTCCAAGGTGCCACTGGGTTTCTGTTTTCTTTTGCTGCAACAGATTGACAAGAAATCATGCACAAATTTAAATATACTAAATGCAAGATCCATTTTTATCACTAGGGGGCAGGATGCAAACATTTCCAGTCTACGCAATCTTGCCCACAGAGATCTTGCAATCTCCCACTCTCCCGGTATATTTTCCATTCTCCTGGTACCAAGGACATAGGTAAGGGTTTTTTTTCCCTCAGGTTCAACCCCCCGCCATGTCTGAAGCTCCGCCCCCCATTTGTGGGTTTTTGTATTTTATTTTTGGGGGGTTTTGGCCTGCAGGGGGCACATTTTTTAGCTTAGCGGCACCAAAATTTCAGGGTATCATCAGATGACACTCTTGATGACACCAGCCACGTTTGGTGAAGTTTGGTTCAGGGGGTCCAATGTTATAGTCCCACAAGGGGGGTGCCCCATCCCCCATTGTTTCCAATGGGAGCTAATAGTAGATGGGGCTACCCTTTTGAGGGTCCATATCTTTGGACCCCTTGAATCAAACTTCACTAAACTTAGGTGGTATCATAAGGAGAGTCACCGAAAGATACCCTGAAAGTTTGGTGCTGCTGTCTTAACAATTTCACCCCTGACAGCAGGCACCCCCCAAATTTCCCCAGATTCTCCTTTTAAATCCACCCCCTTTGGCATAGATTTAAAGGGAGAATCTGAAGTCCCCAGATTAAACATTGGAAGTGATGCAGTTTCAGGATGGAAGATAATCCACCCAATGGTGGGATTCAAATAATTTAACAACCGGTTCTGATGGTGGGAATTCAAATAATTTAACAACTGATTGTTTACAAGCACCATTTTAATAATTGGTTCTGCCGAAGTGGTGCGAACCTGCTGAATTCCACCACTGAATCCACCCCAAAACAGCATCACTTTCAATGTTGTTTTAACTGGGGACCCCAGATTCTCCCTTTAAGGTGGATTTAAAAGGAGAATCTGGGCTCCCTAAACACCATTGAAAGTGGTGCTATTTGGGGGTGGATTCCAGCATCACAGCAGCCGCCCATGGGGCGGGGGGGGGGGGGAGGATGTTAGATTTCGTTTAGAGTCATGGATGTGCCCAGTAGTGTGTGTGAATGCAGTTTGTAGAAACTTCTCCAGAGACATAAATGTAAAAGGTAAAACTTACATTTATTCAAGCATCTTCAGTTCACAACTTTGTTCCAAGAAAAGGTAGATAGAAAGAACCCTAGACTAAAGAGATTACTTTCCCTACAACAAGTGGGCACAACTAACGCGCCATCACGTGTGTGGAAGTGAGTGGATGCTGCAGTGGCAAAGGCCCCACTGAGCAGGCTGCCATTGACCATGCGCTCGGGTCAAAGGCTAGAGCAGAAGTGAAGCTAGCATGGGGAAGAAAGGAAGTTAGTGGGCGGTCTCCTGGCCCAGACAAGGAGGGCAAACAAGAGAGGCAACATCACAGTTAGAGTGATATACAGCACCCCCCAGTGTCCAGGCATGCAGAAGTCGCTTATTCCAACAGAGGAAACCTCAGATTTTGCCCCAGTCTCCATTTTCCCTAGCTACCCCTGGGCCTGGAGGGGAGGGAGAAGGAACTCTTGGTTACCAGCTGGAAGCCCAGCTGGTGGGGGGGGTGGGGGGCAGGGCAGGGCAGGGGAGTCTGCTGTCCCTGGCCTGGGAGACCTGCTTTTATAAGCACTGAGGCCAGGGGTGGGGCTTGGGGAGGTGTGGCCACGCCCCTGGGGTTGGGTGGGGGCGTGGCCTCACCCCCAAACCCCCTCCATAAAAATCTATATCTACATCACTGCCTGGTACATTTATAGTAGCCATGTTATAATGAAAGTGACAGATCCATGGTGTCAGGTCCATGGCTACATGGCTACATTTCTCCACTGGCTCCATGGACTTGTTTGCCCCCACCAAGCTGAGCTCCTTCAGACATGGCTCAGCATCTCCACTGGCAGGCAGCACCTCTCTCATCTCCAAGTCCTCCTCAAATTCTGTCTTCTTCTCCAGCACCAGCTTCTTCATCAGTTCCTAAGCCACGATGGAGCCTTCAGCTTGGTTCTTTCGACAGCCAAGCTTGGCTGGCCAACTTCCACAGCAAGGACATAGCAGAAGCTGCTCTCGTGGTCCATCAGATACTTCGGTGACACTAGGGTGTGGCAGGCCTTGGAAATCATGGCTACCAACTGGACCAAGCTGGAAGCATTAAAGACATGTCTGTAGATAATAACTTTGGATGAGTAGCTGGAGATTTTCTGGGTGTCATCAGCAATATCAACAAAACTTTCAAGCTCAGATCAGGCAAGATTTGATTAAGCTGGAGGTCATTTGGAAAAACCTCACCATCTTCCCACTGCTTTTTAACCTTCTGTATGGCTTCCAGTCCCTTGATGAGCACTTTCCTGCTGTATTCAAATCCACTTCAAAATCTGGGAACCTCTCTGATAACTTTAGATAAGGTTACCAGCTCCTGATTGAGAAGTACCTGGAGATTCTGGGAGTGGAATCCACACTTCCCCCTCCATTACTCGTTTGCCTCCTTGCTATCATATGGACAAATTCAATGGAAAAAGTACCCAAGAAGTAGTGAGTGTGCTGCCTGCTCTATTCCCACAGCATCCTCCCCTGAGGAGGTGGATTCCATGACTTCTTTATACTGTTGGAGGGCTCTTCCCTGTAGGGATGAGCCCCGTGAACCCAGCAGAGCCTCAGAAAGAGCGCAGGAATGCCTGTGCCATCTATGCCCTTCTGGGTGCACACGCTCACCTATCCCCCAGGCCCCCGTGAGTCACAGGTCATGAACTACCTGACTCACGGTCACCAGATGTCCCAGACAAAGGGGCGCCTGCCCCCAGGTATGGATTAGACCCAGACAGGAACGTTTCCTCCCGCACGTAGGCAACCCCGTGAATCACATACTGTACAGTATTCTCCCGCTCTCCCGCCTCCCGATACGCCCCCATTGAAACCCTAATAAAAGGTGCCAGGGACCAGACCACGATAGAGTTGCCAGATCCACGGATCACGCTTCCTGCCACTGGCTCTCTCCACCGGATGATATCGCTGCGTCTCGCCTCTTCCTTGCGACCCTCGCGGGCCGACTTCACTTCCCCCTGTTCCTTCATCTGGGGATGGTTCTATTCTGCCATTTCTGCTATGAAAAATAAATACCCAACATTATCACAGGGGTGAGCAAGAAGCCACTCCCAGCCTATCTGATCCATAGAGCCTTCCAAGGCCTGCACGATCCCTGGCAAGAATCTGTGAAGACTGAAAGGCAGTAGTTGAGCAAGTGTGGATTCCAGCCCATAATTCTACAAATATTATGCTTCAACAGTAGTTGGAAGAATTATCATCATGTTGCACAGGGGTTTTGTGTGTGCTCTTTTCAAGAGTTTTGACAGGCCCGATGTTTTCAGTTATTTATAAAAATAAAGACTGTTCTGCCTGAGATTTTGTAGGGTTAGTTACAACATGTGTTGACAAGCCAGGATGAGATGGTTCCATGACATATTCATACCCTGGTGCAGTTTTTATACGTGCCTTATTTACACACTTATACTTCTCTTTTCTCTTCAGTGGGGTGTACAGCATCATTCTCCTCATGGTGTAGGAGAGTCAGCATGCCTTCAGTTAAGAATAGGCTCTTGGATCTTGATTTTCATAATTTGACTCGTGCTGCCAAGACAACCTGTTCTCCGACTACATTATTAATCCCATGCGAGCGTGAAATTATGGCAGCATATCTTCGTCTGCTGATTAATCCCACCCAGAGGAGAGCCTTGGCTACTGCAAGATGTAATGTGCTGCCACCAGCTCTGCTGGAGGGAAGATTTAAGAATATGGAACGTTCTAAAAGAGTTTGTTCATGTGATATGACTACGGTTGAAACACTTGACCATTCTTTGTTTCTATGCCCTAAATACAATAAGATACGCATGAAATACATGAATTCCATTTTCTTGCAATGTTCTCAGTGGCATGAGTGTTATAAGATACCCAATCTCCTGAACAGCTCTGATGTGCTCTTTTGTGAAACTGTTGCAAATTTTATACTGGAAATTAGTAATTTTAACTGTATTTCTCAGCCTTGTTTTGTTTTAAAATTTTGTCCTGTTTTATATGCCAATAAAGGCTTGTGTGTGTTGTTGAAAGTCAGCATGCTGTAGCAGTTGAGCATGGTGGACTCTAATCTGGAGGTTTTATTCCCCACTCCTCTGAATGTGGCGTAAGATTTGGTATGCATGCATAAACACACACATTCAGAGACAAACAAGTAACAATTGAGTAGGAGAATGTTCATATAAGATAGGGCAAATATATGGACCACTGTGTATTTTTTCCCATTTTACAAACTTACTTGTCTTAGACAAAGCAAATTAAACCAGTAATAAAATATCATAAGTGATGTTGGGCTTGCCACAAAAGAAGGTGATACGGTGTCATGGTTCTAATTAAGATGAGGGACCCCTGAACTTAAACAACAAAAACAAAAACAAAGTTCTTAGGTGCCTCATCTAGGAAACATTCCTAGAGTGTAGTGTCGAAGGCTTTCACGGCCGGAATCACTGGGTGCTGTGATATTTCCGGGCTGTATGGTCAGAGCCTTTTAGCATATTTTTTTTCCTGACGTGTCGTTGCATCTGTGGCTGGCATCTTCAGAGGATCTGAAGATGCCAGCCACAGATGCAGGCGAAACGTCAGGAGAAAATGCTGCTAGAACACGGCCATACAGCCTGGAAACCACACAGCACCCCATTCCTAGAGTGTCTAAAAACATAACACAATAAAACAACTAAAGCCATCATAATAAAGTTTCCAGCAATGAAAAACAGAAAAGTAGTAACAAGGAACATAACATTCCACACATTGAATAGCTAAAAAACACAGAAGCAAAATTAAAATCAGTGACCACTAAAATGTACGTATCTGATGAAGGTTTTAGAGAAACCAAAAATAAACACATTTCTGTCCAAACAAAGAAAACAGCATTGTTGTTGTTTTTTTTAAAAAAAACAAAATCAAAACCATAGTTCTGGAAACTGAGACCCCTTCCGCACATGCAGAATAATGTATTTTCAATTCATTTTCAATGCACTTGGCAGCTGGATTTTACTGTGCAGAATAGCAAAATCCACTTGCAAACTTGTGAAACTGCTTTCCCAGAGAATGTGTGAATAGAATTATTTTGGAGCTTAGGCGCCCAAGGTCCCGATAGGGATAGATACAGCCACCTGGCTCACCTCACCCCATAGGGCAACAGGCACATCCTGTTTCTCTGGGGCGTAACTCATCAGGGTCACCAGCCTAGTTATCTACAATCCGTGTTAAGCCATAAAGATCAAGAGAGAGAGAGAGAGAGGAAAAGACCCTTACATATAGCAGGCAGGTTACATATATCTTACAACAATTACATTGAAGTGAAAGTACCCCTCTGTCACCCAGATACTATCTCCAGCAATATAAACTTTTGCAAAAGCAATAAGCTAGGAATGCCCTTCAGTCATCAGGCATAGTTCCTGACAGCGTTCTTTGCTTCTGCCTCTTGAAACTGGTGCTGCAGCCAAATAAACTTATACTTAATTTACTATACCTCTCACCTCTTAAGTCCACTATCGGGCAGGGACTTTGGAGTTCAATAACTGATATAAACCTTAGCCGTATAATCCCTGCCCCCAACTTTCCTGCCTGGCAATTCTACTGAGTCTCCGGCTTTATATTGATGGTTGGCAATGAACTTTTCCCATGCATGCCCAGATGTACTTTCGGAAAGGAAACGTCAGGCTTGAATCATTATGTTGATAGGAATCAGCTGTATTTGACAGAAATGACAACACGGGGAGTGTCTGTGTGTACTCAGTATGACTGCCGTAAATTCCAAGAGAACACACCCAGTCCTCTCAACATGAGAAGAAAAAAAAAAGTGATCACTAAAAGAATAAGTGACAATCAGCTGCAAAGCAGTTGGCTAGCATAGAGTGATTCGAGTAAGCATTGAAGAATTATCAGTATTATACACTGTTAATGTGTTGAATGGGAACTGTGACTTACTTTCTTTGGCTCATTCCGCACATGCAGAATAATGCACTTTCAAACTGCTTTCAATGCTCTTTGAAGCTGTGCGGAATAGCAAAATCCACTTGCAAACAGTTGTGAAAGTGGTTTGAAAATGCATTATTTTGCCAGTGCGGAAGGGGCCTTTGTTTCCCCAAGTATGGGATACCCAAGGATATTTTTGACAGTTTAGTGGCCTCTTTTACAGCATGTCAGCTATGTCAGTTGGGGGGCATTTGCCAGCTAGATCTCTCTGTGCCACCCCCAAAACAACATGCTGGTGGCAAGATGGAATCAGATCTGGGAATGGGTGCTCTAGAAAGCCTGGAACTCGAGCATTGGGTTTTCTTTGACCGATATTGCATGAACCACTGCTCTTCCTCTCAGCTAGCCAAGAGCAGAGGTGGGATCCAGCAGGTTCTCACCAGTTCTCGAGAGCGGATTACTAATTATTTGTGTGTGCCGAGAGGAGGTTACTAATTGGGTCTGCTTTTCCGTTAGAAATTCCATTAGGTCCAAAAATCATAAAGTCCTGTTGTTTCCTATGTGGCTGGTTAGCGAAGGTAGAAAACGGGATAATTCTCCCTGTTGGGCTGTTTTAAAAACATGTTTCAGAAATATGGTAAAGTTCCTTGTTTAAGGAAAGTATCCTTCTTTTGATTTCTAGAAACAAAATTAAGTATTTGAAAGTATTAAGTGTTTGACAGGCAGTCAATTAGAGGAGAAGTAGTTGTTTCTGTTGGCCAGGGGTCTTCAAACTCTGGCCCTCCAGATGTTCATAGACTACAATTCCCATGAGCCTTACCACTTGGCCATGCTGGCAGGGGCTGATGGGAGTTGTAGTCCATGAACATCTGGAGGGCCATAGTTTGAAGACCCCTGCTGTTGGCGGTAGACGATAGGACTTGCTATAATCAGTTTAAATTATGGACGGAAAGATACCAGCTGGAAATTAGGAACGTTTTTTTACAGTAAGAGTTTTTTACAGTAACAGAGAAATTATTAATGCCCCACCCCCGGAATGCCCGGCCACGCCCCCGTCGTGCCCCGCCCAGCCCCAATGGCACTACGCCACTGTTTGAATCCCACCACCATGGGAACCTGTAACTAAAATTTTTGGATCCCACCACTGGCCAAGACCCGTAAGGAACTCCAAACAGCACAAGATTTATCTTTGCCACTATTCCAAACACTTTCTACTTTCCCAAACACACTTGTATAGCATCCTTCAATAATGTGTCCAAAGAATATACCAACACAGAAACTGTAATATATTATAGCCAGCATTAGAACAAAAATATATATCTCTATCCAGTGCACCCTTCATCTATACCTAGGAGTACATTTTGTCCTCACAAAAACTCTGTGATGCAGGTGAGGCCACAAGAGAGTGACAGGCAGCTCACAAGGCAGCCCAGCAGACACATTCTTAAAAATACTGCAGGATCATCCAGGCATCAACCAGTCATTCTCCTCTTCCAGTGTGGGTCAGCTATTCAATTTATTTGCTACATTCTTATCTCACAGGATGAGGAGCTTGGGGCAGTAGATATTGGTCTCCCCTCCTCCATTTATCCCTCACAACAGCCCTGTGAGGTATGTCAGATTGTCTGTGCCCCGAGCCCCTCCTTCTTGACTTTTGCTGCTATAAGCAGTAGCAGAAGAAAATTTTTAAAAAGGGAATGAGGCCAATGGTGTGACATCACGGCTTGGGAAAAACGCCAAAGAGATGACACACCTCTCTGCCAAAATAGAGTTTGCAGTGATTTTACCACACAGTTTCTACCGTGTTTCTCCGAAAATAAGACAGTGTCTTATATTAATTTTTGCTCCCAAGGATGTGCTATTGTAACCTCTAACTGTGGGTTCTGTGGGGCAGAACTTGGAAGGAGTTGCAAAGAACTAAATTTTAAAACAAATTGGTTTACTTCCTTAACAAATAACACTTTTAACATTAACATTAACAATTTACAGTCCTTCTAGGTTGCATTTCAAGTCCTTATCTTGACAATCTACTGATAAATGCCAAGTCCAATTCTTCCTGCTGGTGGTTGGCTTATGAAGACTTCAGAGGCTTGGTGAATGGGATCCAAGATGATGCAGGTCCCCAAACGAACTCCCATCAATTACATACATAGCAAGCCCTAAAACAATAAATTCTAACATTTACAAATATAGCAAAAATAAACCACTCCCTTCCCACTAGTTCCCAACAACTTTTTGCAGTTACCTTTTAAAAAAAACAAGGTAAGCAGAGCTTGCAAAGAACACCTCAAGCTCAAGGGGTCCCAGCCCCTTGGTAGCCTGGCTTCCTCCAACTTCACCAGTTTTTGCAGCCTTCTGCTGCTTTGAGTCTCCACCCCTTTCTGGGTCAACCCATTCTGAACATAGGGGTTACACTATGTCTTATTTTCAGGGGATGTCTTATGTTTCCGCTCCACAGCTGCATGCTCTGGTGTTCTGTTCGACGGGCATGCTTCCAAACAAAAACTTTGCTACGTCTTACTTTCGGGGGATGTTTTATATTTAACACTTCAGCAAAACCTCTACTATGTCTTATTGTCAGGGGATGTCTTATTTTCAGAGAAACAGGGTAATGATTCCCGCAGAGGACTGATATCACTTCCAGGGGGAAACCGGGGCCTGTCCTTAAACAAGTAACAGTATAAACCATTTTTCAATATACCATTATATATATTCAACATACCATTTTCAATATACCATGAGTAGTATTGGATCATGCTGTTTCAAATACAGGTAGATACAAGACAAGGGGCTGGCTGTTTCACTCTTTCCCCCTGCATCAAATGCAAAGGCTCCGATAAACTGACCAACTGGTCATGAGGACCTGAAAAGAATCACACCCTTCCAAATCCATGGAAATGAACGGGATGAGAAGAATATAAGGAATGCCCTGTTAATCCCCTTACCCGTTTCAAAATGCTTTCCATAGGCCGAGGAAGTCACACTTTTCCAGGTGAAGGTGTTATACCTCTAATCCACTACGGCTGTTTAAAATTAACTACTTGCTTTGACGTTCTCTATCTAAAATATGCATAAACTCATAAAAACTATAGCTAACGTTGTGAGAAACAGCCGTCAAGTCCACAGCCTTTCGAGTGTCTCTCTCCTGACTGTTAGGCAACTCCAGGCTGACACACGGAATGAGAAGAATAATTGAAGGATAATTATTGAAGCCAGGAACAAGGGTCAAAGAGGAGCAAATCCACACTAGCTGTTCCTATTGCTAAATATAATCCTAGCTCATAAATTCATGCACCTCCTTTCCTTGAAGCAGCACTTTCGCTATGAGTGTGTTTTCCCCAGAGCTCTTCAGCTGTTCCTGCCGGCACAGTGAGTCACCTCTTGCAGTGGATCTGTACACCTGTTAATCAGAGAGCCAGAAAAGGTAAAGAAAAGAAGCTTCCTTTCGAGTAAATACAACAGTGTTTTTGTATTTCTGTCTTTGCTGATCTGTGTTATGAATGTCATGTGTGTCCTTTAGACACAAAGTTCGGGGGGGGGGGGGGAGAGTTACACCAATTGTCACTGTGCATGCCAAGAGAAGATAATGTGCTGCTCTAATCCCTGATCTGAAACTCCTTGTATCTGATGAAACCTCAACTGCTATAATTACGAATGGGTGATCCTTGTAGTGGAATGCCATGTCCGTTCATGCAAAATGAGCTGCTCTTCAAGATTGGCTCCAGAATGCTGAGACTGGCTTGCCAGCTGGATGTGATGCGTTGGGGGTAGCCTATCTCCTTTCTCTTTAGGGTAATGCCTAGCAAGATGTAATTTGTCCCCCCTTGAAATGGATTGGGAGATTTTGTTAGCATACCTGCTGCCTATCAGCTCCTTGCCTGAGGTGCAGAAGAGGTCTTTAGATCTGCATGCTAAAACTTCCCAATGCTTCATTCTGGACGGCTTTACCATTCTTACATACATTGCACAAGGAAACAGGCACATAGATATGGAAAAATATCCATGCCCCCTGAAAGAGGTCTTATACAAGAAGATGTTACTGAAAGAGCCATGCTAAAACATCTGTCTCAAAACAAAACAGAGGAAATTTTGCTGCCACCATCTGAACTGGGATTTTCACAAATGGCCGTGTAATGTCTGTCATACCATTGAAGATAGTTCACAGGGGAGCCAGGCTGGTCCACCGTAGAACAATAGAACAGCTAGATACAAGTTGTAGATACCTGTCTTGAATACTCTGTGAGCAAAGTCATCAAAACAAGTGAGTCAGCTGAGATGGACTTTTCTAGCGAAACCGAAGAACAAACAATCTTATCTCTCAATCAAATGCAGATTAATAAAATTTCTTTCTACCACAAATTGGAATCTCTATCTCTAGCACAGACCTCTGCTGTTCCATGACAGGTGACACTCACTTAAGAGTGGTCAGAGAAAGATTTTTTGTAACATTTCAGTTCTGTATAAGCCTCTCTCTTCTTTCTAACACCTTGTTTACCTGCTTTTGTCTCTTGGATTTCCTCTTCCCTCAGGACTTTCTCTTCAGTCTCTCTCTCTCTCTCTCTCTCTCTCTCTCTCTCCAACTGTCCCAATAAGTGTTTGCTTTTTATACCCCCCCTCCCTTCACTTGCCCTGTATCTAGAGTGTTGGAGGAATAGGGAGCAGCCCTTAACTCTGAGACCTGGCTCACAGGCACGATAATGGGGTGGCAAAAACAGACTGTGCAGATGACAAGTGGAGGATCTCTGTTTGGAAAGCTGCCCTCTCTGAAAATAGACCATAATAATCAAGGCAGGTGTACAACAGGTACTGTCACAAATATTACACCCATGCGTACTCCAACTCACTAGGTGAGTATCATTTTAACATTATCTTACTATCACAAATATACAAAAAATGTTTAGTAAGTACACCATCAGGTATGGCTATAAAACCTCTAGATTAGGTTTTTATTTCAGCAGTCCTTTGTCAAGCCAATAATTGTTGTACGAAGTACATTCTTTTTCTTACTCCTCTAGGAGCACAACTGTTTTTTCTTACACTAGATAGTTTCCAAACTGAATTTCAAGTTTCACTTGAATGGCTCTTCTTTAAATAGTCCTTCTCTCTGGATATCAGGATCTCATGTGAGAAACTTGACGGTGTACATACTAAACATTTTTTGTATATTTGTGATAGTAAGATAATGTTAAAATGATACTCATCTAGTGAGCTGGAGTACGCATGGGTGTAATACTCTCTGAAAATAGAACATCGCAAACAAAAAAAGTGGATATAACTTTTCTTCCTGCTGTGCCAGTTATTTTTTTTAATTTGCCCGGTTTATTAATGCAAAGGAATGGGCAAAGCTAGGCTCTACCAGCTGCAGTCTACTGGGTTCACTCTACCACTTTAACATTCTACAAATGCATTCTGCATGGGTCATCCAGAAATAAATATGATTGAGGCGAGGTTTAAGACAAGTTGGTTTTTCAGCGTTCTACCACTATAAAGCCTAAAAATTTCCGATAGCTATAAAATTTGTGACATTGATCTTGCAACGTTTCAATCTGTTCTTTGACCAGGGTTGTATTTTAGGGAATTAAGTGTCAAGACTAAATTCATATATAAGGCCAACAAATTCAATTTTCAAAATTATGTAAATAATTGCTTATTATAATACTAAAAACAACAACACAACTAAAAACAACTAAAAACAACAACACAACACAAATAGGGTCTAGCAGTCCAATCTGGGGGATGCGCAGTGGCGTAGTGCCAAGGGGGAATGCGTGATGCAATGGGCGTGCACCGGTGTGGGGGCGTTCCGGGGCACAGCGTGGCGGGCGTGGGCGTGGGTGTGGCAGGGGCTCAGGGCACACGCAAGTTCTGGACACAGTTCCCCCTTGCTCCAGCTCTGTGTGTGTGTGTGAGTCGACTCTTGGACCTGGCATGGGGCCACAGCGCATTTGCCAACTCCGCTGGAGTAAGTGGGAAGGCAAACTTGAAGATGTCAGACTGTGCATAAGTAACTTGCTCATGAGCCTGATTGTTTGTGCCTAGATATGAAACCTCCTAGTTTGGTTAAATGATCTAGTTAGGAGGTAAGAGAAGGGCGGCCATTACTTCATACACACAACACTCCACTTTCTGTTAGGCTACTGAGAAGGAGTTTTTTTGGGGTGTCTAGTGTGGCTGGTGGCAGCAGTTCTGTGGGGTGGAAGGAGCTAGGACTGCCTAAAATTGGGCTGCAATCCCTCACACACAGAATGATTCCCCAACCTTCTGGAGGCCTATGGTGTAGGCAGGTGGGGAGGAGGGGAGGAGGATCAAGGAAGACTTTGTAAGGTCACACAGATCCAGGCAGCAGGAAGTTTGAGACCAAACTGTTGAATCTCACTGCACTTTGGTTTCCTGTTGAAGACAACTGGTACAGAATGGCATCAGGAGCTAGGTGGAGCATGTTAAATTGTTCCTATTCTGCAGCTGCTTCATTGGTTACCGATTAGTTTCCAAGTTCAATATAAGGTGCTGGTTATTACTCATGAAGCCCTTCGTGGACTTGGACCAGGGCTGGTCCTAGGTTTGTGTGGACCCTGGGCAAAAGAATATGATTCGGCCATTTCCCCCCTTTGGTACAGCCCCCTTTGCCTCTAACAACAATTTTCCATTTGGCCTCTCCCCTTTGGCTCTATCTTTTCTTTGTCCACCACTCCCCTTTCCATTTTAAGTTGTTTGCTCTGATACAGAGATTTCCAAGTATGTGAATCTTACTCCTTTATATTTACCCGATCTCCCCGATTTATTTAGATTACACTACTTGCTGGACAATCCTGATCCTTCTCTCTGTAGGATAGTGGCAGACTTTCTCTTGGAAATGACTAAATGCCAATAGATTTCCTTCCATTTTATTATTTATTTCCTGCATTGTATATGTTTTTAAGCAGTTTTTTACTGCTGTTGTTCTGTTGTCTATGCCAATAAAGGCTTGCTAAACGATACAGAGATCGTGCACAATTTTTCTTTCTAAGTTGTCTTTATTTTGTGTTATCTTTCATAGTTATCTTTATGGGTGCCATATGGTATATGGGTAACCTCTAACTGTGGGTTCTGTGGGGCAGTACTTGGAATGAGTTGCAAGAACAATTTTTAAACAACAAAATGGTTTACTTTTCTTTACAATTAACACTTTTAAAACATCAACATTTAACGTTACAATTCAAGGTCCTGTTCAGGTTGCATTTCAAGTCCTTCTATTTACAGTCTACTGATATTGCCAAGTCCAAATTCTTCTTTGCAAGTTGGCTGGCTCCTGAAGACTCCAAGGGCTTGATGAACAGGTTGCAACATGATGAAGGTCTCTAGGAGAACTCTCACCCATTACAACCACAAAAAGAAACCCTGAAACAATAAACTCCAACATTTACAACATAGCAAAAACAACAACTACCTTCCCAGTAGTTCCCAATAATATTGCAATTACCTTAACAAGGTGTTAAGGGCTTATAGAAATCAAGGTCCGAGTCTGGTACCCTTGTCTTCTCCAAAGAGCTCTCTCCTGCAGCCTCTTGCTACTCTGAGTCTCCACCCCTTACTGGGTCAACCCATTCTGGGCCTACCCATTCTGGGCATGGGGGTTACACCATCAAATCACACCCATCTTATGGTAACCCTGTAGGATTCTCAAGGCAAGAGATGTTTGGAAGTAGTTTGCCATTGCCTGCGTTCACTTGGGCTGAGAGCGTTCTGAGAGACCTGTGGCTGGGACAGTTGTTTGAGACAGAGCTTTTGGGGTCAGTTTTGGCAAATGCAGAAATTAATTTGACAAACTCTCACACTTGGTCGACATTTTTCACAAAAAGCCAGCCTCACTATATAAAGCTGAGAGAACCTTAAACTTAGGGGGAAATGTTCAGATAAAGAGGGATTGAAGGGCATCTTTCTAGGACTGCCATACGTGTGCTCTTGTGGGCTTTGTTGTAATTTTGAACGATTTAGACAGAACTGGAAAGCACTTCACTTGGTGCTACCCTTGAAGTGTATCCAGAAGATGCAGCTAGGGCAGAACACTGTGGCTAGACTGCTAGTCAGAGGCAGCTATTGGAAGTACGTGATCCCAATATTACAGTAATTAAACTGACTAATGATCCCTTCCTGAGCCCAATTTAAAGTGTTGACTTGATCTTTAAAGCCCTACATGGCTTAGGACCAGAGTATCTGAAGGACCATCTTCTTCCATATGTTCCTGTCCAGGAACTAAGCCAACAGGGAGAGGCTCTCCTGACTGTCCCAGGAAATTTGTGGACCAGGGCTAAACTCCTAAATTAAGAGCGTTGTTCATGTGACCAGAGCAGAAAACTCATTACATTTGAGAGATGACCACATTCTCCTTGAGCATATATGGTGTAGCATCAAGCATGGTTTGTGTATTTTGTTTCCTCCACATTCAGTCAACCTCTGACTACCAGTGCCAGGAGACAACATCAGAGAAGACCTTGGGCTCTATGACTCATTGTTGAGCAATTAGTTGGTTGCTGCGAAAGACAGGATGCTGGATTAGATGGACCACTGCACCGATCCAACAGGGCTCTGCTTATGTTCTTATATTTCCTTTCAGGGAGCTGTGACTGAAATGCTCAGAATTGTCCTCTGCCTGCACATCCTTGCTTGTCTCAAGATTACAGTTGCTTTTGGGTCATCACCAGGTGAGGTTTCTAGCTCTATTCTTGCTTTTTGGTTCTGTGTCTTTCCCAGCAGTGTTGTGACTTCTTTGTACTGATGAACATTTTAAGGAATGGGAAGGGTAGAAACAGTCATGGTTCTTATCTCTTATCACAAACCCACCCTTCCTCTATGGCAGTGGTTCTCAACCGTCCTAATGCCGCGACCCTTTAATACAGTTCCTCATGTTGTGGTGACCCCCAACCCTAACATTTATCCATTTTACAGATGAAGAACACTGATGCAGAGAGTCTTAGGCGATCCCTGTGAAAGGGTCATTCGACCCCCAAAGGGGTCTTGACCCTCAGGTTGAGAACCACTGTTCTATGGTTTTTGTATTCAGATGCTTATTGATGTTATATGGGGGAAATGCTGTGGGGAGCCCTGGGATGGGAAGAGGCTACAGCAGCAGCCTAGGTCTCCATGTCCTACCTCGTAGGTCTACAAGTGCACTTTTTGGTTCCTATGTGAAACATGGCACTGGACTTGATGGGCTATTTGTTTGATCCATCAGAGCTGCTCTTATATTTCTATGATTGTCTTCATGGTGCTACAGAAATTTGGATCCTGAATGGACATGGAATCAAAGCTTCTGGTATCCTTTGCTTATGCCTTTTGGCTCCCTTCCAGTCAAGTTATGGGTCCCCTTTGTCTTTTTAATCTCTGGGCTGCATTGTGTATTACATGGAACTGAATGCCCCATAGCCAGTTCTACTAAAGAAAAGCATTAGGAAGGGTTATGCACATGTAAAACCACAAACTGTTTCCTCTTAAATATGCTTTTCATCATAAGGAAACCAATGCCAGGAAGTGAGGGCATATACTTTTATGTAACTGACAAGTGGTCCTCTGAGTTTGCCTGAGTGTGGTTTTGGTGGTGAGGATCTGCCATGGTGGTTCAGTGTGATCAGGTCATGATATCGCACAATTTGCACATCTGTACTGTGGATGGGAAGGAAGCCATTGTGGGTTCAGCCAAGACCATGGTGCCCACATGAAAGAGACAGTTGTGTTGGTGGCAGATGCTTTTTGTGATTTTCCCACATGTGAAGAACATTAGATTCTTGTGCTTCCAACACCAACATTAGAGGCATGGGGGCCTCCTGCAGAGGTTTCTTCCAGCATTATTGACATGGTGATGACTTTTCCAGATGAGAACCTGGAAGCGATATCATCCCCATGACATTATGAATCCTGCAAATCTCTATGGTAAAAAACAGAGATTGGTGGTCAAAGGCTTTCACAGCCAGATTCAACTGGTTGTGTGGCCGTGGTCTGGTGGATCTTGTTACAGAGTGTGTAACAGACTTGCCTCTGTGGTACGCCTCTGAAGATGCCAGCCACAGATGCAGGTGAAATGTTAGGAACAAGATCCACCAGACGACGGCCTCACAGCCCGGAAAACCCACCACAAGAAGGAGAAGAAGGAGAAGGAGAGTTTGGATTTATATCCCCCCTTTCTCTCCTGTAGAAGTCTCAAAGGGGCTGACAATCTCCTTGCCCTTCCCCCCTCACAACAAACACCCTATGAGGTAGGTGGGGCTGAGAGAGCTCCAAAAAGCTGTGACTAGCCCAAGGTCACCCAGCTAGCGTGTGTGGGAGTGCACAGGCTTATCTGAATTCCCCAGATAAGCCTGCACAGCTCAGGCAGCAGAGCAGGGAATCAAACACGGTTCCTCCAGATTAGAATGCACCTGCTCTTAGCCACTACGCCACTGCTGCTCACCAGAGATTGGTGGATTTCCAAGCGTGTCATGGTAGCCCATGACGTCACTTCCAGGGCTTCACCTGGAAATTATGGCATGGTTTTGGTAATGCCATTTTTTCCTTGCTGCTGTTTTGATCAATGGATGACAGTTGGGCTCAGCAGAAAGGGGCTGCCTAGTGCTGTCTGGCAGATAGCAACTCTGCCTCCAAACCAAGAAACTGTATGCTTACGGGGGCTTGGTTTCAGTTTCCTATGCTTTCCATTTATCTTTCATGTTAAAACAAAAAAGCCACCCTAGAGGATCTCCAGGGGACAAGAAGAACTCAGACACCAATGGCATATCTCCTGCTTGTGGCGTAGGAGGTTAAGAGCTCGTGTATCTAATCTGGAGGAACCGGGTTTGATTCCCAACTCTGCCACCTGAGCTGTGGAGGCTTATCTGGGGAATTCAGATTAGCCTGTGCACTCCCACACACGCCAGCTGGGTGACCTTGGGCTAGTCACAGCTTCTCGGAGCTCTCTCAGCCCCGCCTACCTCACAGGGTGTTTGTTGTGAGGGGGGAAGGGCAAGGAGATTGTCAGCCCCTTTGAGTCTCCGGCAGGACAGAAAGGGGGAATATAAATCCAAACTCCTCCTCCTCCTCCTCTTCTTCTTCGTCTTCTTCTTCGTCTTCTTGTTTTAGCTCTCTGAAGGAGAATTGGATGGGGACGTTTTCTCTTATCTACCTAATATCTGAAAGTGATGAGCCCTTTATTTAGTAACTTTTGTGGAGTAGTAATATTTGTGGACATTCTGAAAGGCCATTCTAGTTCCTGTGAATATTCCTGTCTCTTCTGAGGTGGCCCAGTTCAGCAACAGAATGAAGTCCACGGGGGAGCTGGGGCACCTCCTTCTTTGAAGGTTTTCAGGAGAAGTTTGGACAGGAATATGAAATTCCTGAAATATGACAGTGCGATTTATTTGATCTGCCTAAGCGTGCTTACTTGTAAGAGTGCCTGGAGGATATCTTTCCTTATTTCTTTCCTTAGGGAAGGTCTTGGAGAGAGAATCTGTTCAGTGCCATTCTGACGCAGATGTCCCTGAAGTCTGTGGTCCGGCATGTCCAACCCGATGGCTTAGCTATGAAGGAAAATGCTACTTTTTCTCAGAGGAAGAAAGAGACTGGGCTTCCAGCCAAAGCTTTTGTGCTTCCCATGGCTCCTCCTTAGCTGTGATTGAGACGGAGGTCGAAAAGGTGAGACCAGCAGATATTCATGGCAAGCTTTGAGCAGTGAGAAAGAATAAGTTCTTACAGGTTTCACTCAACTTTTCAGCCATCAGTTGTCCTGGGAATCATGAGGATCTCTGGCACCATCTTTCTTACTTTTTGTTAGTGTTGGACTTCGGAAGATTCTGTTAGCTGTTTGGATGATATCCTTGTGAATTGTTCTCAGTAAACTTAGCTCTTGGCTTAACAGTAGCACAACATGTTCCTGAGTGGGTTAATTACCACTTTATCCTTAGCGGTTTATATGTATAAATGCATAGTAGGAATGTCCAGTGTAATTGTGCTAACTAGCAATAGTGAGCAGGTGGCAACCAATGTATAACTTAAAAATAAAAATCTAGACAGCTCAAACAAGGTATAACATATTATACCTGTAAAAACTGTCGGACGAAATGTTATATTTTCACAGTTTTGATCCACTTTTTAAAATCTACTACTTCATTCTTTTATTGATATTGATCTTAACAATTGGTATTTTTAAAGGCTTTCATGACCGGAATCACTGGGGTGTTGTGGGTTTTCCAGGCTGTATGGCCGTGTTCCAGTAGCATTTTCTCCTGACGTTTTACCTGCTTCTGTGGCTGGCATCTTCAGAGGATCCAATGGTAGTAAAGCAAGTGGAGTATATATACCCGTGGAATGTCCAAAGAGGGAGAAAGAACCATTTGCATTGGTTAATAAGTGTAAAGGTGCAATTAGCAAGCGTGATTTACATCTGTTGGGTGGAATCCACCCATTTTATCATATGTAAGTGAGTGGAATCCACCCATTTTAGTATATGTAAGTAACAATGAAGTTGCATAATCAATTAGTGAGGGCATCTGCCTAGCAGTTGCCTGGCATTTTAATCCATTTGATTGCTTCCTGCCTTGAGACATCCTTTCTCCCACCCTGGACATTCCACAGGTATATATACTCCCCTTCAGTGGTGGGATTCAGCAGGTCCACACCACTTCGGCAGAACCAGTTGTTAAAATTGTGCTTGTAAACAACCAGTTGATAAATTATTTGAATCCCATCACTGCTCCACTTGCTTTTTTACCATCAGATCCTCTGAAGATGCCAGCCACAGATGCAGGGGAAACATCAGGAGAAAATGCTAGTGGAACACGGGCATGCAGCCCAGCCCAGAAAACATACAAGAAGAAGAAGAAGCATTTATTGTCATTGTGCATGCACAACAAAATTTGCAAGTGTAACCTCAGCTTGTGGGTTCTGTGGGGCAGAACCTGGAATGAGTTGCAAAGAACCAAATTTAAACAAAACAGTTTACTTCTCTTTACAAATAACATTAAACATCAACATTTAACATTACAATTCAAGGTCCTGTTCAGGTTGCATTTCAAGTCCTTCTAGTTACAGTCTACTGATACTGCCAAGTCCAATTCTTCTTTGCAAGTGGGTTGGCTCCTGAAGACTCCAAGGGCTTGATGAACAGGATGCAACATGATGAAGGTTTCCAGGAGAACTCTCACCCATTACAACCACAAATAGAACCCTGAAACAATAAACTCCAACATTTACAACATAGCAAAAATAAACAACTACCTTCCCAGTAGTTCCCAACAATATTGTAGTTTACCTTAACAAGGTGTTAAGGGCTTATAGAAATCAAGGTCCGAGTCTGGTAGCCTTGTCTTCTCCAAAGATCTCAACAGCCTTTCTGCTGCTCTGAGTCTCCACCCCCTTACTGGTTCAACCCATTCTGGGCATGGGGGTTACACAAGCATTCCCCGATGCACACTATTTCAGACCTCACACCCCATCCTCACATTCCCCTACCTCAGACCTGGGCATTATACGGCCCGCGGGCCACATCCAGCCCGCAGGATGACCCTGACTGGCCCCCTGCCGTGCTGGGGAGCGAGGCGTCTTTGAAAGCCACGCACAAACTGGTTGCCTTGGCTGCCGGCTTCTGCGGGGCTTTCAAAAGCGCCTCGCCCCCCTGCCTTTTGGCCACAATATTTTCTGTTTTTTATGTGGCCCCATGGAAAAAATAATTGCCCACCCCTGCCCTACCTCCACCCATCCCTGCACAGCCCCCAAACATATCAACACGAAACCATGGAGTTCAACACCCCAACTGGTATTTTCTTTTTTAAATTCTATGTGTATAAGCTGTTTCAGGCACACTTTAGTCTCCCCCTTAAAATGCAACTCCAGTGGTATTCTACATTTAAAAATTTGCTGGGAAAAATAACAATGGAACTACATACAATATTTTTTCTCAGTCTTGGACTGAGCTCACCTGCTCCTAAAAAGCATGGCTGTTTTGGCATTTGAGAAGGTGCGGGGGAGTCGGGAACAAGATCACCTGGCCCGATCAGGCCCTGGCAGCATTTTTAAATGGCCAGGTACTTTGCTAAAATGGGTCGGATGCCATAATGTCTCTAGTTTGACACTAAGCCATCGTCAGTACTTGTCCTCTTTCCACCATGCCTGTCTTGCCCATCTGAAATAGATTTTCAGATTTCTCGGCATTGCAAATACAAACGTCACACATAGTTGGGGAAATAGAAATGGTCAGCCGTGAGTATGATGGGATGGAGAACAAACTTTATGGAAACATTTCAATTCTGGTTTTTAATGTCTTAATATTTGAACTATTTTTAATATTCACTGCCTTGGGGACCGTGGCTTGGTTGGAAGGGCGGAGTTGAAGTGTTTTAAATAAATAGATTTCTATACCTGTCTGTGTGTGCACGGAAGGCGTTCATTCTCCGTTTTGGGTGCTCTCCTGATCACTGGATTGGCCTCCGGAAGGAACCTGACCAAACTTGGAAATGGATAGATGGGACAGAATTAAACAATATGTGAGTCTTTGTTCATTTTTTTCTGCCATTCACTGTACAAGGCCTGCAGCTCACTTATCTTCCACTCCCTCCAGTGGTGGATATTTCAAAACGGAAACCACCCATCAACCACAGTTCCTACCAGGAAATGGCCTTGCCCATCTCCTGCAGCATGAAGCTGGTGCCACACTGGCAGCGGCATAACTTTCTGCGCCCAGGAATTCTCAACTGAAATGTTATAGCCAAATGAGACATAAATGCTACATAGTGTATTTGTGGTGTAGTGGTTAAGAACCGGTAGGGTGTAGTGGTTAAGAGCGATGGACTCTAATTTGGGTTAGAGGGTTTCAAATCAGATCCAAGATCCAGCTAGACCATAATTTGGTTCAAGTAAGCTCCCAAGGAAGCATGTTGGGGAGGGCAAGCAACAGAGGCAGTGCTGGGGAGAGATGGTTTGGATTTAGGACAGGAGGCCTCCTGCTTGCCACCTTTGTTGCTCACTGCTGCTTGGAGTTGAATCAGGCGAAGAAGTAAAATGTCGGCCTCCTGTGCACCATGATATCATTTCCAGGGAAAACTTTGAAGTGTCATTGGGTAACTCTAGGAACTGCCTGAAGCCACTGGCGTAATGCCCATTGGGCAAGGTGGGCAGCTGCCCAGGGCATCACCTTGTGGGGGGCATCAAAATGCTGGGTTCGTTTTTGGGTATTTTTAGTGGTTTTCCATTTTTGGCCTGCAGGGGGCGCAGTTTTTAGGCTAGTGGCACCAAAATTTCAGCGTATCATCAGGAGACTGTCCTTATGCTACCCCCCAAATTTGGTGAGGTTTGGTTCAGAGAGTCTAAAGTTATGGACTCCCAAAAGGGGTGCCCCTATCCCCCATTGTTTCCAATGGGAGCTAATAGGAGATAAGGGCTACAGTTTTGAGGGTCCATAACTTTGGCCCCCCTGAACCAAACTGCACCAGACTTGGGGGGAATCATTAGGGCAGTCTCCTGATGAGACCCTAAAAGTTTTGAGACTGTGCCTTCAAAAATGTGCCCCCCAGCCTGCAACCCACATTGACAGCAATACAGAAAACTCAATGCAGAACAAAGATTCTTGAGCAAATTTCGGGATGTTCTTGCAGGGAGGGCATTCTTGGATGTAACAGCACCAAAATTTCAGGGTATCATCTGGAGACTGTCATGATGGCACCCCGAAGGTTTGGTGCATTCTGGTTCAGGGGGTCCAAAGTTATGGACCCTCAAAACTGTAGCCCCCATCTCCTTAGCAAAGAATGTGGGATGGGGTACCCCCTTTGAGGGTCCATAACTTTGGACCCCCTGAACCAAACTTCACCAAACATGGGGGGGGGGTCCCATCAGGACAGTTTCCAGATGATACCCTGAAATTTTGGTGCCGATACATCCAAAAATGCGCCCCCTGCAGGAACATCCCAGAAATTTGCCCAAGAATCTTTGTTTTGTATTGAGTTTTCTGTATTGCTGTCCATGGGGGTTGCAGATTGGGTGGGGATATTTCTGAAGTCACTGTCTCAAAAACTTTGGTACTCATCAGGAGACTTCCCTCGATGATCTCCAGGTTTGCTGCAGAAGTTAAATGTGGGCCAAAGTTATGGACCTCTCAAAAACTGTAGCCCCCCATCTCCCACATTAGCTCCCATTGGAAACAATGGGGAATGGGGCACCCCCTTTGGGAGTCCATAACTTTGGACTCCTTGAACCAAACCTCACCAAACTTGGGGAGTAGCATAAGGACAGTCTCCTGATGATATGCTGAAATTCTGGTGCTGATATGTCTAAAAGTCCACCCCCTGTAGGCACCAATGTCCTGGTGCAAAAAATTTTTTGGTCGTGGTGCAGTGCCCGCCCATGGGGAGGGGCATCCAACTCAGGGTTTGCCCAGGGCTACAGTTTGCCCAGGGCTGCCTCGTTACGCCCCTGCCTCCAGATTAGATACACGTGCTCTTAACCTCCTACGCCACTGCTAGTGGTGGCATTCAGCAGGTTCGCGCCACTTTGGCAGCACCGGTTGTTGAAATGGTGCTCGCAAACAACCAGTTGCTGAATTGTTTGAATCCCCACCACCAGCAAGCACCAGTTGTTAGATGCCTGTTTGAATCCCAACCACTTCTGGCAAGTGCCAGCTTTTTCAGGACTCCTCATCTGCAGCCTGTGACTCTGTGACCTCCTTACTCAAGCGCCTCCATTTTCAAAGTGGTTCATCTTTGCTATGCGATCTGCGAAAAACCCTGGCTTGGCTGAACTGCCCTTTGTTCTGCTTACGTTGTAGGTTGGAAGTGAAAGGAGAAGACGGAGACTGTGCATTTCTGAATTCTGACTCTGCAGTTTCCTCACATTGCCATAGTACACGAAGGTGGAGCTGCAGCCATCCTTATATTCATGCAAGGAAAAAAAGCTGTTGGGTAACAAAATGATAAGGCTTGGTGGAACGACAAGGTGTCAGGATGCCGTTGCTGGGAAGGGGGATTTGCGGGGGAGTGCTTTAGCTTCTTGCAGGTGCTGCTTATCTGCTTCCCTGGCCTTGGAGCTCTGTGGATGGGACTAGCCTTCAGGCTGGGCTCTTTCTAACTATCTTGGTTAACATGTGGGGGTGGGGATCTGCTGCAACATATTATCAACAGTTTCAGCGCCCTTTTTCCAGAACTGTCTTCTGCTGTCTTCCTCATGTCTTCAATAAAATCCTTGAACCCATCAAGTGAGTTATTGTCTGAACCGGGAAATTGACACAAGGCTTGGTTCCCCAATAGTACATGGAATTCAAGTTTATACCTGTGATCATATGAAATCCAACTCCCTCCCCCCCCCCACCAGATTCCATATCTATTATCTACATATTTAATAGTGACGTGGGACTCCCATCTGCAGATATCTACATTTGGGGATTGGGGCAACATTGGCACTAATATATATATATTTTTCAAACTTGGAGGACTTCCTATAGTAGCCACAAAATCTAAAATCAACAATAAAATATATATTTTATTGTTGATTTTAGATTTCCTTTTAGGAAAGGATTTTCCACCACCACCCTTGAAAATATTGTGGGTCCCTGTCAAGAGAGTGGCCATCTTGAAAGAATCTTCTGGTTTCAATGAATCGCCAGCCTCTGCCAAGATGTGGAAACACATTCAGTATATCTCAATGCTTGAGTTCAGGCAATTTAATTAAAATAGATCATTCATTGCAGTTGAAAACTTCCAGTTTGGAGGGGTGATTTGCTTATTCCAGTTGGAAAGGGGAAACTCGTTCCCAGCCTGGAAGCAGGGATGTAGGTATAGTTGCATGGGAGGAGGGTTAGGGCACTACTCAGCTCCTAGAGGGCACAGCCACATCTCCCCAAAGCCCGCCCTGGCCTGGCGTATAAAGCAGCTCTCTGAGGTCAGGGATGGCAGACTCTCCTCCCTGCCCTCCCTTTGCTATGGGGCCGAGGCAAAGAAGGGAAAATGGAGCCTGGTGCAAAATCTGAGGTTTTGCAGGCAGTAGCTCCCCACTTTGATGCTGGAATCACCCAAACATCACTTTCAATGGTGTTTTAAACTAGAGCCCAAAATTCTCCTTTTAAATCCATCTTAAAGGGAGAATCCTGGGTCCCCGGTCTCAAGGTAGAAAGTGATGTTTAAGGAGTGAATTATCTATGGATGTAGGTAAGGGGGGGGGGTTTTCTCGGGTTTGAACCCCCCCCCATTCATGTCCGAAGCTCCGCCCACCCGTTTGTGGGTTTAAAACATTTTAGTGCTTTTCGGTTTTGACGCAGGGTGCATTGTTTTGTGCTTATCCTTAACAGTTGTTTGGGGGGGACTCTTCGTTAGATACCCAGTTTGGTGGGGTTTTAGTTTGGGGAGTTAAAAGTTATGGAGGCTTCAAAGGGGTACCCCCATCCTCCATTGTTTCCAATTGGATCTAATAGAGATGGGGGCTACACCTTTGAGAGGTCCCACTCTTTGGACCTAATTTCTTTCCTGAAACCTGGGATGCTCATCAGGAGAGTCTCTTATTATTTCACACCAGGTTTTGTGAAGTTTGGTCAGGGAGTCCCAAACTATGGACTCCCAAAGGGATGCTCCCCATCCCCGTGCTTTCCAATGGGGCTAATAGGAGATGGGGGGGCTACACCTTTGAGGGTCCATAACTTTGATTTTGGGCTTAACTCACAAAACCTGAATTAACTATCGTGAGAAGAACTCTAGTACTGCTAATTTTGGTCCTTCTAGCTTAACAATTGCACCCTTTGACAGCAGGCACCCCAAATTTCCCAGATTCTCCCTTTTAGAAATCCACTCCCTTTGGCATGGATTTAAAGGGGAGGAGAATCTGAATCCTCAGTTAGAAGAAGAGAGTTTGGTTTGCCTCCCCCTTTCTCTCCTGTAGAATCCAAAGGGAGCTTACAATCTCCTTGCCTTGCTCCCTCACAACAGGCACCTGTGGGGGCAGTCTGAAGCTCCAGCTGTGACTAGCCCAAGGTGCTAGCTGGCATGTGTTTGGCTCATTTAATCTGAATTCCCCAGATGACTCCGCAGCTCAGAAGTGGCAGAGCAGGGACTCAAACGGTTCATCAGATTAGAGATGCCTGCTCTTAACCACTGTCACATACATTAAGAGAAGTGATGCTGTTTGGGGTGGGGATAATCTTTAGTAGCATTAGCGCCAATGTTATTTATAGGGACTAGATTTTCCCTTTAAGGTGGATTTAAAGGAGAATTTGCGATATAGTTTATTCTGATAGTGATCACTGTTTGGGGTGGGTTTAACATCACAACAGCTGCCAGGGGAGATTTTTTGCACCAGGCTCCATTTTCCCCTCTATGCCTCTGCCAGAGGAGGGCAGGGGCAAGGAGTCTGCCATCCCCAACCTCGAGCTGCTTTTATAAGCACTAGGCTAGGGGGGCAGGGGGCTTGGGGTGGCCATGCCTAGGGGCGGGTGGGGAGTGTGATTACCCCAACCCCATAAAAATCTGCTCTACATCCCTGTCCCCACCCTGAAACAGCATCACTTTCAATGTGGCGTAGTGGTTAAAAGCAGGTGCATTCTAATCTGGAGAGGAACCGGGTTTGATTCCCTGCTCTGCCACTTGAGCTGTGGAAGCTTATCTGGGGAATTCAGATTAGCCTGTGCACTCCCACACATGCTGGGTGACTTGGGCTGGTCACAGCTTTTGACTCTCTCAGCCCCACCCACCTCACAGGTTGTTTTTGTTGTGAGGGGGGGGCAGGGGTGCTTGGGGTCTCCTGCAGAGAAATCAAACTCTTCTTCTTCTAAACAAAGACCTCAGACCTCTGCCCAAATCCCATGCCGAATGAAAGAATAGTTTAAATGGAAGACTCTAGAAATTAGCAGGGAGGCTCTACTGCTGTCAGGCTGCAATTGTTAAGCTAGAAGCACCAAATTTCCCAGGTACATCTTTAGGAGACTCTCCTTATGATACCATCCAGATTTTGGTAGGTTTGGTTCAGGTGGTCCAAGTTATGGACCTCAAGGTGCCCCATCTCCTATTAGCTCCATTTGGAAACAATGGGGATGGGAACCCCTTTAGGAGTCATAGCTGAACCCTAATTAAACTTCCTAAAACCTGAGTGGTATCAGTAAGAACTCTCCTGATATACACCCAGGTTTGTGGTGAAGTTTGGTTCGGGGTGTCTAGGTTATGGACCCTCAAAAGTGTAGCCTCCATCTTCTATTAGCTCCATTGGAAATAAATGGAGGGACAGAGGGCATCCCCTTCTGGGTGTCCATAGCACGGACCCTGGATAACTCCTAAAACTAGGTAGTATCAGTAGAGAACCCTCCCAGATAATTACCTCAAGAGTTTGGGTGAAGTTTGGTTTGGGGTCCCAAAGTTATGGACCCTCAAAGGTGTAACCCCATCTTCTATTAGCTCATTGGAAACAATGAGGAGCCCATAACTGAGACCCCTGAACCAAACCTCTTTCAAAACACTAAATGTTTTAAAACCACAAACAGGCTGAGGGCTTTGGACTTGGAATGGGGTTGAACCAGAGAACCCACCTTCCTTATGTATGTCCTTGGCCACACACCTAGTATGGATCTAGGCAAGAGTCTTGTGTTGGTTTTGGCCTCTCACAGAGAAATCCCAGGAATGCTGCCAAGGTGTAAGTCAGATTATTGGCTACTGGCATTAGCGGTTCTGAAAGGTTCCATGCCATTTGTTCAAGCTTTTCAGAATCGACATGAAATTTCTAGGACTGATCTTCTTGGGGTTCACAGCACATCCTCACCAATATGAGAACACCCAGCTTCATTGCACTGTTCTATGGAGGTAGTGGAACTGGAAGGGAGTTGGGAGGCAATGAAGGATTATGAATATCCCAAGAAACATGCATGGTCTCTTGCTCAAAAACTTCCCTGTGCAAGGATAGCAATAGGAACAAATTTGGGGGAGGGGCAAGATCTAGGAATTGTAACTGCAATGTCTCTGGAAGTTGGTGTGTATCATAATACTGTATTACAAAACAAATCAGTGGCTCTGGATTAGAGGAGGGAGGGCAAGAGCCACCAGGGGATTACTATCTCAGCCCACTGAGCCGCGCCTACACCTCACCTCCGGCAGCATGGCTTCATCACTATGAGCTGAGAAGGCGGGTGAGCAGGCACCAGCTCAGCCGCACTGAATGACGGGAAGAGCACGTGTTTCTCCGGCGGCGATTTTGAATTTGGTGGCTCTCATTGATTAGGAACGGGAGAACTTTCAAGAGTGAAACTACCTGTCAATCTCCGACCAAAGTTTCAATGTGACGGGAGCGAGGACTGTTCCACTCACGTCTCTTTCTTCGCCTGCAGAAAGCAAAACGTGCTTCTTTGGCGGCGATTTTGAATCTTGATGCACTTTTGACCTTGGCTGTGCAGTGAAAAACTGAAGTGGAGAAATGGGAACCAAAAACAAGGGATGTTTTACTGCCAGGTAATTTCTCTCTCTTTTGTTTTTGGAAGGGAAAAAAAGGAACTGTTTGTTTGAACCCAAGAGGAACTGATTTAGCATGGAGAGTTTATCAGGTGCAACAAATACCGCAGTGAAAGAAAAGGGTGCTGTGGAAGGCAAGCAACGAAAGGTAAGTAAATGGCAGGCGAGGGGGCAGTTTTGGAAAGACTCTGACCCTTTCGGAGGGGATTGGGTATAAGCCGGATCCAGATGGTTTTAAATGGGTCCTCATGAGCTCATATGATTTGCAGTTAATCCCAACCCTCACCTAACAGGCTGAGTTGCACATTATTTCACGCTGCTAATGGGAGGAAATGTGCTCCTTGGTTTACCATCCTGGAGGGTGCCAGGAGACTGCCCCAAGGGCTCGAATCTTCTATCATCAGCATTCCTCGGTTTGTCAGGCTGTTTAAGAAGTCAGCAATGGAGGGGAGGTGGTTGCTACTGGAGAGATACATGCTAAAGGATGAATACTCTTATTTAAAACAAACTAACAGATGTTGAAAGTATCTTTCCATGCGTGAATTAATATTGTTGTATTTGTGCTGAAATTAACAACAAGATTCAATGGTAACAAATATATTTTTACATCAATTTGCATTAACACAAAGACTATAAATTCATAAGGAGATATTTATTGTTTGAAGTAAAGTCCTATTGTTTGATGCCTCAAAGAAGTGGTGACAGCATAATGCATCCTTCACAGATTGAGGACATATAATAATGTAAACTGTTTGAACAGTGCTGCACCAACCGTTACGCTCCATTCCTGGTACTTTGGTGTGGTAATGCTTGGCAGGTGTGTCGATGTCTTGGCGTGTGCAGAAGGAGCTCTAATGCACCATTTGCCTGCTCGAAGTCCAAAACAGCTCAAGAATAGTGCTCTTGCTCCTCCCTGGCTTTTAACCTGTGTGAATTAAGACATCAGAGACCTCAGAAATAAGGACAGAGAGCAGAGATGAGGTAACACCCCCTCCCATAGTAAGCTTTAAACGACAACCTAATATTATAGAAATTGATTCTCCACCTTCATGACTGCTTTTGTCTTTGAACTGCAAAAGGAAATCAAAGAGGAAACCTAAGTAGACAAAGGTCACAGTAACAGGTGTGATAAAACTCAGCAATGAAGGAATAAAAGGGGAAGTCCTCCTATGGAGTAAAAACTGGTTGAGGAACAGAAAACAAAGGGTGGGTATAAATGGGAAGTTCTCACAATGGAGAGATGTGGGGAGTGGTGTCCCCCAAGGATCCGTTTTGGGACCAGGGGCTGAGAGAGCTCCGAAAAGCTGTGACTAGCCCAAGGTCACCCAGCTGGTGTGTGAATTCCCCAGATAAGCCTCCACAGCTCAAGCGGCAGAGCAGGGACTCAAACCCTGTTCCTCCAGATTAGAATGCACCTGCTCTTAACCACTACGCCACACTGAAAGTGATGCTGTTTCAGGGTGGGGCTTGGGGAGGCATGGCCACACACCTCTAGGGTAGGGTGGCCAGTGAAGTGTGTACGCTTGAACTCCCATAAATAAAAAATCTATACCTACGTCCCTGAAATTTCTCTGTTTACACTTGAGGAGACAGCCCAGTTCCTGCCCCACAGCTGCTTGCTAGTCTCCAGGTGCCTCTGCTTTTCCAGGTTCTCTTAACTCCACCCATCACTGCACTTTTAAAGGCACAGATCTCATCACACCTGGTAGTTGCAAGATGAATAACTTTGTTAAAGTCCTTTGCATTACAGTTATATTGATGTTGTAGCCCCTAAAATAAGCCCCCCCCCAAAGAAAGAGGCAAAGCAGTTCCCTGAACCACACTCTGCTGAAGAAGGGGAACAAGTCCTAGAACTATTTTCTTGCCCTTCCAGCTCCACAGACCTACTTCCTGGTTTTCAAATGAGTGATTTTGCACTGCTCTGTTTATATCGATATATCAATACTAGCAGTACCCAGCCACACATTCTGTGCTTATTGTGGTGAAACGGGAAAGGAACAGTAGCAGCAAATCAATTGCAGAGGCCGACGATGCGATGCTCAGCCGGAGTAGCGGCGCAGGCTGATACCGTCGCGATGATGTCATTGATGTGTGTGCCTGCATTCCTTGGGGGGGGGGGGATGGAAAGGCACCCTCCCACACATCTAAGGGCTGGCTGAGGGTCACTTGTTGATCCTTTACCTGGGAGTAAGTTTGGTTCAGGTGGCAATGGGTGTAAACTACAGAGTAAACCTTCTGAGGCGCTGACTCAGCCATTATTCAAAGTATGTCCGCGGTTGCTTTAGCACCGAGGCTTACTCCACCTGAGTAGCTGCATGCCTAAGTAGGCAACCTGGTTTCCTGAACTGTAACCTCAGTATTCCAGGGGAATCTAGGCTGGCTGGCCCTCCCTCCCCTCCCTTGCATGCCCCCCCTCACTCTCCCCTCCCTCACTTCTCTTCCCGTGGCAATGGCACCCCTCCCCCTACCTCCTTTCCCCCTACCTCCACTAGGGTGGGTGGGTCATAGCCAGATGCTAGGACCCCTCCCCTCCCTTGCATGCCACCCCTTACTCTCTGTCCCCTCCTCCCTCACTTCTCTTCCCTTGCATGCTTCCCCCTCCGTCCCTTCCCTCTCCCTCTGCTGAATGTGTATGAGAGTAGGTGTGTTGTGTGGTAGTAGTGGGTGAGGCACAAGAGGAGTGCAAGGTACCGTGCAGGGGATGAGGGAGACTCCCACCTGACATCCTCACATGGCAACATGTCTGTGTGTACTTTCACTTCCACTCGAGTCATTATCTATCTACTGTTTTCACTGCTCATATCTGGCCATCTGAGCGAACATTCTAAGGGCACGAACATTCTAAGGGCGACAGTTACACACAGGCAGTTTCATGTCCTTCACCATGGAGCGCCAGGAAAAAAGTGTTTAATCTGGCTCAGGATTATCGTGTCACCTGGGAGGGAGGGGAGGTGGCAAAAACAGCTTCACATACATGAGCAGCGGTGTGTGCAAGTTTGGGGGCATTCGGTCCAGGTGTTTCGGCGTTAGGGCGTGACTAACAAACTCACTGTTAGCTTTTTATATGTATAGGTAATAAATAACAAAAATTGAAGTAATAAATCTGAAAGGGGTGAAGGGGAGAGATGTCCATGTCAGGGACATACCACCCAGGTGTATATATGGGGTCATATGTCCCCGGGTAGTGACTATTTAGTCACATGGGGGTCACCCCCACACTCCACTTTCTCCCCCCACAGCTTGGTCCGGCTGGGTGCACACCCCCTCCTTCAGCTGTCTGCTCTCTGCTTTCTCCCCAGGATGCTGATGGAGAGGTCTCCCAGTAACCCATTGTGGGATGCAACGCACGGAACTGGAGCGGATGGCACTGGTGAAGTGGGCTTGGGCTCTGACAGCAATGGTGGCAGTGAGGCTGGGCGATGCAGGGGGAGGGTGCTCCCGGGCCGGGTGGCCTTGCCCAAGGTGGTTGCCATGGAGACCGGCCGGCCACTCCCCTCCCCCGGCCCACCGTCACCTGCCACGCCGGTGCCTGTGATCAAGCTGGAGTACAGCTGCTGCCCTATAAAAGCTGGGGCCATGCAGAGCCAGCCAGGAGGCGGTGGTTGCAACAGAGCACCCTCAGGAGCCCTCGCCATGGGCCCTAGCATGCCCTCCGCCGGCAAAGACAGCAACAGCGATAGCCACAGCCACGACACCCACATGGTGCAAGTGAGCCCCACCGCAGCACCCGGCCTCTCACTCCAGCCAACCGCCAAAGCCATGCCCAACGGCTTTGGACCCCCTGTGCTCAACACTGCCAGCAGGTCCGTCACTTATTGCTTGCCTCACATCTTCCATATTTTTGTGGATGCATACATCTCTCTCATATTTTTTATGATGTACTTATGGCATCGCATTGTAAAATTTTGATTCTACCTTATGTAAAGATACTGAGAACATTAGACATGAAACCAGAATTTAAAAGCACGGATAAGGTTCTAATTAAAAGGCACTCCAAAAGAAACAGAGTGGAAGGAGCTCAAAGGTATCATACTAATAATTTGACCTTAAATGATTTGCCTTCATTCCAAAGCACCATTTGTATTTTAATAGGGCAATAGAACAAATATTCACTACAATGAAGGGGGAAATATGCAGTGTGAACCCCTGTGTGCTCCCTACCATCAATTTGAAAGGGGAGGTCAGGAGAACTCCATAAGTACATCATAGCTCCTACAAGGAAGCCATGGGACTAGGTCAGGGGTCTGCACCCTGCGGCTCTCCAGATGTTCATTGTCTACAATTCCCATCCGCCCCTGCCCCCATGGCCAATTGTAGTCCATGAACAACTGGAGAGCCGCAAGGTGCAGACCCCTGGATTAGGCAATTAATTAAATGCCATTGAAACTCTGGGGGATTGTTCATGCAATCCTAAATAACGTTAGTGTTTATTTGCCTCCTAAATTTTCACTTCATGGCATACGCCAAGGGGGCGGGGCGGAAAACTCAGTCTTGTCCCGGGCTCCATTTTCTGGGGATACGCCACTGGTCCATGGGAGTGGGCGAGGATGGTGTTGGGCAAAGATAAGATGTCTGCGGCAAAGCTGTACTCAGGAGCAAATCTCCCCCACTTTGGTGGCGAAGAAAATGAAAGTCACGCTAGAAGTGATCTTGCTTGCCATGGAAAGTGGAAGCGGGGCTTGAGGAAATATGTTGGTACAAGAAATCTTTCTGCGACAAACATTTGCCCCCCACTGCACTGTAGACACCTTGTGCATAAGCGGCCTTTGCTAAAAATTTGACTGAAGATACTGAATGTATATTATTGGAGGAATCCAGAAGTGCCTTATTCTTAAGTTGCTTCATTTTATCCTCGCTGCTAGGAGACTGCTTTTGTGTTGGATCCTGCAGGTCCCTTTCAGGAGCAGCAGTGGCGTAGGAGGTTAAGAGCTCGTGTATCTAATCTGGAGGGACCGGGTTTGATTCCCAGCTCTGCCGCCTGAGCTGTGGAGGCTTATCTGGGGAATTCAGATTAGCCTGTACACTCCCACACACGCCAGCTGGGTGACCTTGGGCTAGTCACAGCTTCTTGGGCTAGTCACAGCTAGTCACAGCTTCTCGGAGCTCTCTCAGCCCCACCTACCTCACAGGGTGTTTGTTGTGAGGGGGGAAGGGCAAGGAGATTGTAAGCCCCTTTGAGTCTCCTGCAGGAGAGAAAGGGGGGATATATATCCAAACTTCTCCTCCTCCTGCTGCTGCTGCTGCTGCTGCTTCTTCTTCTTCTTCTTCTTCTTCTTCTTCTTCTTCTTCTTCTTCTTCTTCTTCTTCTTCTTCTTCTTCTTCTTCTTCTTCTTCTTCTTCTTCTTCTTCTTCTTCTTCTTCTTCAATGCAGGAATCTTGTTCTGAAGGAACACTTTTTTACTTAAGGTGGAGGATCCAATCCACTGTCTACTGTTACGTCAACTTTTGCTTTGAGTTAAATTGCGAGAGGCTGTATTGCAAAACAAAACCAACCCAATGATTTTTCAATGGACTAAGTACTTCCAGAATCTCTCCTGGCCACCATTGCTATGAGAGGAAGTACTGGATGTTCTCTATGCCCCCCATTGCCTTCTGGAGTCCCACCCCCTGGCCAGGCTCCAGATGAACCCCTGATGTTTTGCTAGCTCCACTGGGCTTGACCTGGATCTAGAACTGGTATGTCAGGCACCTGCTTTGGGCAAGAAAATATGCTGAGACCCATCTGGGCCTGGGAAAAATGGATGGATTTCCTGTACTTCCAGTTAGAGCTCCTCTCCTTTGATTATATTTGGGGCACTGTTAGAAACAGTGTTTGGGGCTAAATGGATCTTATTGGCTGACCAAGAATGGCTCTTCTTATGTTTTTGTTTATGTAGCACTGATTCTGCTTCTCCATGTCTGCAAGATGACAGCGATGAAAAGCGAGCAAAACCCAGTGGAGAAGAGAAAGCAAAGCACAGTAAGTTGGAATAGCAGTTACATGTGGCCATTTTACTCAAGTCCCGCACCCCAAAGCTCTGGCCTGCATGTGGTGGAAGCAGCCAATTAATGGCAAACTCCTAGGGTTTTCAAGGCAAGAGACATTCAGAGGTGGTTTTCCCACTGCCTGCCTCTGTATAGTGACTCCAGACTTCCTTGTTAGTCCCTCATCCAAATATTAATCAGGGCCAACCCTGCTTAGCTTCCAAGATTTGCCAAGATCAGGCTAGCCAAGGCCATCCTCATCAGATCAAGTCGGTAGAATTAAGGACAAAAGGTTAATGCAGGGGTGTCAAACCTGGGGGCTGGATTCAGCCCCTTGAGAGGGTTTATCAGGCCCTTGAACCAGCTGAGGAACCCCCCTCCCCCTTACAATCTGGCCTTGTGAGCAAGGAACAAGGGGGTGGGGATTGCCTTAGCAGGTAATGGGCCTGATAAGCCTACTTATTCTGGGGCGAGCCAAGGCAGCCCCTCCAAATCACCACCCCTGGCCCGACTAAGACTCATTTATGTCACTCGTAATGAATGACACTCCTGGATTCATGCGTTATTCTAGAGGGCCACTTCACATAACTCCCAGCAAGTGGACTCTACCTGGGTTGGTGCTCAGGGCCACTTCTTGGCCTCATGCGTGTTTCCCCGCTTTGTCTGAAGCTGTTTATTGACCTTTAACCCTTTATCCCCACCACCATATATGCAGCATTATTATCACACACCTTCCAAGCTTAGGACATAAAAAAACAGTGAAGGCAAGGCCGCTTTATTTATATAGTTATACTAGCGGGCCTGGCCACGTGTTGCTGTGGCTCAGTCTGGTGAAGTGGAAAAAAAAGAAAAGGGGAAGCGAACGGTTCAAACGTGTCAGTGCACAATGCTTGCAAGGGAGGAGAGGGGCAAGGGGCCCCTCGCTCCCCTCCCTCTCTCCCGTTCCCTTGCATGGCAATCCGGCCGGTCCCTCCCTATCGTTCCCCTTCCTCTGCTAGGGTGGGTGGGCCATGTGCAGGTGTCTGTCCCTTTCACTCCCTTCCCTTGCAGGTGAATTACCTAGCTGAAAACATGCTGGGAGGCATGAGCTACGTTGTGTTCAAATTTCAGAGCATTTGGTCCAGCAAACCCCTGGACCCTCCCTCACCTTCCCCTTCCTCTGCTAGGCTGGGTGAGCCATGTCCAGATGGTGGGCCCCATCTCTTTCACTCCAGATGGCAGCGGTTTTCAAGGAAGGCATGGTTGTTTCCCTTGTATCAGAGAGTGTTGCTTTGACAGCCAGCAGATGGCGCTGTTGCGGAACAGAACTGTGGTTCCAACTGTCACAGGTGTGGCATGTACACAATAACTGGCACAGTTGTGACATGTACACAACAAGAGGTGTGGAAACAGTTTGGAAACCTGGCCGCATGCGAATGCGACGTTATGTGAAAATTTCAAAGCAATCGGTCCAGTAGTTTGGGAGATTACCTGTCAGCAGAAAAACGCACTGATAGATTTTTATATATATAGATATATGTATTAAATGCGATCCTGGAGCTGAGACCCATCAGTCGACACCCTAAGGATTGCTTTGATACTTTTTTCCTTCTTTTTTTTTTTTTTGCTGTGCCACTTTTTAGGTGCCTTGAGGGAAATTGTAGGAATTTACCTTCAGGCTGGGGAAACCAATATGAGACAGCTCTCTGCTGCCAGTTCTTCCTATTCCAAGTGGAGAGAAGAGGTTGTGTCGAACCCTGAATGCCCCACTCCCAAAAGGTCTGAAGGCTGCCCAAGATTTTTAGATGTGTTGCTGGTGTTGACCACTCTAGTAGTGGGAAGTTCCCTCACATTACAGCAGGGGTCTTCAAACTATGGCCCTCCAGATGTTCATGAACTACAGTTCCCATCAGCCCCTGCCAGCATGGCCAAGTGGTAGGGCTCATGGGAATTGTAGTCTATGAACATCTGGAGGGCCATAGTTTGAAGACCCCTGCATTACAGCCAATTTATGGCAACTCTGGAGGATTTTGAAGAGGCAAACAGATGTGGTTTGCCATTGGTTCCCTCTGCGTAGTGATCCCGGATTTCCTTGGTGGTCTCCCATCCAAATACTTACCTCGGCTGACCCTGCTTAGCTTCTGAGGTATGATTAGCCTAGGCCAGGGGTCTGCAACCTATGGCTCTCCAGTTGTTCATGGACTACAATTCCCATCAGTCCCTGCCAGCATGGATCCTCTGCTTTAACTAAAAAAATGCCCTAGGCTGTCCAGATCAGGATTTAGGCCACCCTGTAAGCATATATATTTGTAAGGATGTATGCATTTCCCATGCAAGCTGCCCATTCTGTTGTGGGTGGATTATACCTGCAAAAGGACACATTTATTTGCTTTGTGATGTGGGACGTTTTTAACATGCTTTTTGGAGGATCTAAGAAACCAGAAATTGTCACCAACTTCTGCATATAGCAGAAATTTTGTTCTCAAGGGGCTGAGGACATGGTGTGTTAATATGGTGTGTTAATATCATGGTGTATTAATCTGCTAATGACCTGGGTCTCCCTAGGCAGTGGATTTCCTTGGCATTGAAATGGACAACCACGATTGTGTTTTCTTAAACGGCATAACTCTGTGACAAATATCTGGCCTCCGTGGGTACAAGAAATGGGGAGGGGGAAACAATTTTAATTGCCATCAGAATGTTAATAATTTATATATGGTTTTAACTGAGATAAATGCGGAATGAATTTTAACTGTTTTGTATATTGATGGACACCGCCCTGAGCTCTTCGGGGAAGGGCGGTATAGAAATTCAATAAAATAAATAAATAAATAAAATAAATAAATAAGGTGTGTAAAGTTGCAGAATTTGTGCTGGCTGACACGCCCTACCATCTACTTAAGTTTCAGCAGTAGCAGGGTTGTCACGGACTAAAGTCTTCTTAGATAGTCATGTAGCCAGAGTTGAGACCTAATTTCCACTAGAGAAACACCCGCGTTCTCCTTCCCTCCCTCTGAGCATCACTGTCAGCCTCAATCAGCCTTTGTGTGCCTTGTTTCTTTCCAGGGAGTTGCCGGAGCCCTCACCGTTGTCCCTCTCTAAAGGCAGGAATCCTACTTGTTGTGGCTATCTCACTGCTGTCCAGCATTTTCCTTACCACCCGCATTTTTGTTTGTAGGCCATCAGGTGAGTTTTTTGACTCTATTCTTTGTCTTTCATTCTGTGTGATTCACAGAAATATTGTAGATATGCATTTATCTTTGGCTCCTACGGCCCAGTTCATTCCTAGTACTGTCACCAATATTACACCCATGCGTACTCCAACTCACTATCTTACTATCACAAATATGCAAAAAAAGTACACCGTCAGGTATGGCTATAAAACCTCTAGATTAGGTTTTTATTTCGGCAGTCCTTTGTCAAGCCAATAATTGTTGTGCAAAGTATTCTTTTTCTTACTCCTCTAGGAGCACAACTGTTTTTTCTTACACTAGATAGTTTCTTACACTAGATAATTTCAAGTTTCTTACACTAGATAGTTTTTACACTAGATAGTTTCTTACACTAGATAATTTCAAGTTTCACTTGAATGGCTCTTCTTTAAATAGTCCTTCTCTCTGGATATCAGGAGAGCCATTCAAATGAAACTTGAAATTCAGTTTGGAAACTATCTAGTGTAAGAAAAAACAGTTGTGCTCCTAGAGGAGTAAGAAAAAGAATACTTTGTACAACCATTATTGGCTTGACAAAGGACTGCCGAGATAAAAACCTAATCTAGAGGTTTTATAGCCATACCTGACAGTGTACTTACTAAACATTTTTTGTATATTTGTGATAGAAAGATAATGTTAAAATGATATTCACCTAGTGATTTGGAGTACACATGGGTGTAATATTTGTGACAGTACCTGTTGTACACCTACCTTGATTATTATGGTCAGTTCATTCCTAGAGCAGTTTGAGAACTGTTTCTCTTAGCTTAGCAGCAGTGGCGTAGGAGGTTAAGAGCTCATGAATCTAATCTGGAGGAACCGGGTTTGATTCCCAACTCTTTTGCTTGAGTTGTGGAGGCTTATGTGGGAATTCAGATTAGCCTGTACACTCCCACACACACCAGCTGGGTGACCTTGGGCTAGTCACAGCTTCTCGGAGCTCTCTCAGCCCCACCCACCTCACAGGTGTTTGTTGTGAGGGGGGGAAGGGCAAGGAGATTGTAAGCCCCTTTGAGTCTCCTGCAGGAGAGAAAGGGGGATATAAATCCAAACTCTTCTTCTTCTTCTTCTTCTTTATAACCATCAGAATCAAGGAATCAAATGGGAGGCAGCAGCTGTGGGTTCGTGTCCTTCAGAGCCCTTCCCTTGCCCATGGCTTCAGAGTATAAGAGCTGTCTCTGGGAAGATTTAGTTCCCTTAAGATTTCTAGAGGGCAAGGTTTTTCTATACGTTAGCTGCCATCCCCATCAGTCAGTATTCAGTATTTCTTGGACCACACATTGTGCGAGTCATACTCTTGCCAGCTCTTTGAAGCTCAGTTCTGGAGCTGAATTCTGCTTCTTGGACCCTTCCTCTTCAAGAAGGCAACTATTACACATATTGCCCTCAAACCTATTATAAATTCTATCCTTCCCTTCTTTCTAAATCCCAGGATTTCTCAAACATTCTTGTGTGTGTGTTTGTGCTCCAATTGCATGCTTGTAACTTTATTATTTTATCTTTCTTAATAAAAATTGTTAAATTTTACCCTTTCAGAAAACCCTGGTATAAGCCGCAAGACTGACTGAGTTACCGCCTCTCACTAAGCATGTCTGTCCCAATAATTCCCCGCTCCAAAATAGACTGTCCCTAGCATACCGGGTAACACCACCACAATGTTATTTGCAGCATGGCATCACTTCCAATAACAAAAATAAAGTGTGATGTGAGTTCCCCCTCTGCTGTGTTGGGAGGGAAGACTCTATGGCACAAACAGGGCACGACTCTGGCCTCTATTCATAAACTCTTTCCTTCTGTCAGGAGTTCACAGCACTCCTGCAAACTTGAGCCCCTGCACGACACCAGCCTTCTCCTGCTTGCCCTGCCTCCCTTTTATCCCTTTCAGGAGGTTCCCTCCCTCTTGTGAGCTCTCTGTTGAAACCTCCTAGTGGCTAATAATCTGTTTGTCTTGCCCTGCTGGCCTAAGACTGGCTCTAAAGCCTTCCTGGCCCTCCTCCTCGATTGCAGTCTGGCTGGGCCTGTGCTGGCCCCACTCCACTTTTTAAGGCTGCTGAACACAGCTGATTGCAGCTTGGCTAGGGCTGTGCTGTCTCCAACCTATTCCCTGGAACTTCTGTGGCTTGCTCTTGTTGCTCCAGCTCTCCTTCAATGTCTCTGCTGCTCCTTCTTGCGCCTGGCTTCCTAGAGGTTCCTGCTCCTTGTGGTAAGTCCAGGGGCAGAGCTGTCAGTTGTGGGATGCTCCCGGGTCTCTAGGTGGGCATTTGTGACAAGGAGGGGGGGTGCAAGAGGCAGGCTAGTCCTGGGAGGTAGCCCTGTCCCTTTACATGTCACATTAGAGCTTCCAGCAATTCCGAGAACTACCTCTGTCATGTTGTCTTTCCTTACTGGAAGTGACATGGTGCCACATTTGGTGTCATGCCTGCCCCCCCCCCCCCCAATTCCTTCCCACAGGTGTAAGGAATCAGCAAAGTCCAGGCCAACAGTAACTTTAATAGTTCTTTATTGATCTGGCAATCATGATCTTCTACAGACAATGCGAATTCTGACCAGACTCTCCCAAGCAGCCGCTTTTTACGGGCTGACGTTTTCCCGCGAAAACCCCAACACAAACAACCCTTCTTTCCCACCTTACTATTCCCACCAAGAGCAGGTTCACACAGGACAGCAGCAAGCACGCAGCAAGGCTAAGCAAGAGATAACGATAGTTCCGGGCAAGACGCCCAGAAGCAGGAATGTGGTGCCAAGGTTGAATCAAGCTTCTAGCTAACCGAAACAACCTTACACCTCCCACCTGCAGCCAGACATGCCTAATTCAGATAATGAAAGAATCTGCATCTGAATAGGAAATGGGGAGTCCCGGGTTGGGAGGGGAGACTACACTGGGAGGCCTCGGCCTCTGTCTTCACTGTAGGCCTTCTAGGAACATCTGGTTGGCCACTGTGTGAAGCTGGGTGCTGGAACGTTAGTCTGATGGCTCTTATGTTCTTGTTGTTGGAGTAAAGGCGACTCAGCGTGCCTGGTCACTGGGGGATGCTCTGTCTCTTCCACTAGAACCAGATTGTGTGTGTGTGTGTGTACATTCTCATTGAACAGAAAGCCTCTCTCTGTCTAATCTGGGAGCTTCTCTCTGACTCCTCCTTCTCTTCCTGTGCCCTTTGTGTTCTCCCTCTCTCTCCCTTTCTTAAAGGCTTCTACAGATCTGTCTTGTGGAACCATGCCTGGGATCTACCTAGACTCATACTTCCACACATACATAGCTAGATTAGCTGGCCACTCACAATGGGGGCGGGGGGAGTATATATTGAAAGTGTCCAAGATTTCCTCTTCCTTGGCTCCAACCAAAAGAGAGACTGCAACCAAGAAATCAGAAGGAGCTTGAGACTGGGAAAGGCAGCCATGAAGAAGCTACCTGTTTCCCCGAATATAAGACATCCCCTAAAAATAAGACATAGTAGAGGTTTTGCTGAAGTGCGAAATATAAGGCATCCCCCGAAAGTAAGACGTAGCAAAGTTTTTGTTTGGAAGCATCCCCAACGAACAGAACACAGAAAAATAAGACATCCCCTGGAAATAAGACATAGCGCATCTTTGGGAGCAAAAATTAATATAAGACACTGTCTTATATTCGGGGAAACATGGTAGAAAAGAGTCTTTTATGTTTACTGTGTTACTAGCAACAAAGATCAAGGCAATAGTTTTCCCTGTCACTATGTATGGGTGTGAAGACTAGACAATGAAGAAAGCTGACAGCCAGGAAGTAGATTTCTTTGCAATGTGGCATTGGAAGAGAATTTCAAAGATACAAATCAGTGGGTTCTAGATAAAATCAAGCTTGAATTGTCCTTAGAAACCAAAGTTTATGCCGCCGTGAGCTTGACTTGGGTCGGGATATAAATTATATAAACGAATAGAAACATTAAACGGGCTATTGAACTTTGGTCACGTTATGAGAAGACAAGAGTCATTGGAAAAGACAGTAATGCTAGGAAAAGTTGAAGGCAGCAGGAAGAGAGGAAGACTCAGCAGGAGATGAATTGACCATCAGCAGCAGTGGCGTAGGAGGTTAAGAGCTCGTGTATCTAATCTGGAGGAACCGGGGTTGATTCCCAGCTCTGCCGCCTGAGCTGTGGAGGCTTATCTGGGGAATTCAGATTAGCTTGTGCACTCCCACACACGCCAGCTGGGTGACCTTGGGCTAGTCACAGCTTCTCGGAGCTCTCTCAGCCCCACCCACCTCACAGGGTGTTTGTTGTGAGGGGGGAAGGGCAAGGAGATTGTAAGCCCCTTTGAGTCTCCTGCAGGAGAGAAAGGGGGGATATAAATCCAAACTCTTCTTCTTCTTCAAATCAGGGAAGCTGCAGCCCTCAGTTTTCCAGCCATGAGCAAGGCGGTTAATAGCGGTATATTTTGGAGGACATTAATTCACTGGTTCACCAGGAGCTGGAAGTGACTGATAAGCACCTCACACAGACACACATAATTTTCAATCTCTTTTCTACTATAAAATGAATTATTGGACCTCCATGATTAAGATGATCACTTAACTCTACAAGATATGATCAGAACACCACTTTAGTCTTTATGAACCATGATTAGGAAATTGGGATTTCTGAGATGCTCAATGGTCCATACCATTTTGATTAATAACCCTGTGACCTCTGGAGCGTCTATTTTGATTCTTCAGAAGCTGGGCAAAGAAAATTGGGGAGGGGAAAGAAATAGAGAGAGAGATTAGGCCAAGGTTTGGTGTCAAATTAGCCTTAATATACAAATCCATACAGAGATGAGTCTGCAAAGCCTACTCTGTCTTTATGTCTGTGTATCACTACTGGACTTACGAACACAGATATAAATATGGGCAAGTAGGTAATTTTTGTGGGTTTATTTGAAAGAATGTTAATATCCCTTTCTCGAGGCGGCCCAGTTCAGCCGCAGAACAAAATCCTTGGGAAGTTGTAGACCCTCCTCTTTTGAAGATTCTGAAGAGAGGATTGGGCAGGGATCTCTTTGGGGACACTTTGTGATGATTGCGTGTTCCTTCTTTGCCTGTTTGTGTGGATTGTTGTTCAAGGAATACCTTTCCTTCTCTTCCATTTTTAGAGCAGGAAGCTCAGCAACGGAGCTCTAATGTGAATGTCTGTGATGTGGATGTCCTTTGTGGTCCAGCGTGCCCATCTGGCTGGATTGGCTATGAAGGGAAATGCTATTTTTTCTCATATGGAGCCAAAAACTGGACCTCCAGCCAAAGCTTTTGCTCTTCTTATCACTCCACCCTGGCTGTGATTGAGAATGAACAAGAAAAGGTGAGAATAGCACACATGTACATGGAGAAACCTTCAGGAATGAGAGAGAAATAAGCAGCTGGTGGCTATGACCATTAAGCTTTGAGTTTGTGCCTAAATATTATGCTTTCTGTCTAATTTGTGATACTGGGCTTGGGGGCAGGGTGGTAATAGGATTTATGATAACAATTTATTCTCTCTATATGAAAGGGACTAAACATTTGCCAAGAGCATATAAAGTATTACTTTATGAATGTTCCCAGTCAGTTTGTAGTACCAGGTTACAGCCGCTGTAGAAGAGAAGGAGACAACTTAAATTGGCATCCTTCTCACAGAGAGAAGGAAAAGCACAGCAGATGGTGTTGGCTAAGACTAGTGAGATTAGGTCCTCATGGCATGGAGGAAAGGGCTTCAGCAGGAAAGGTATATTTGCTAGAGATGGTCTCAGAACTCATATCCCACGGGGTTCTGTAGCCTCGTGGCCAGCAATTACTTGATATAAAACCAGTGGCGTAGGAGGTTAAAGAGCTTGTGTATCTAATCTGGAGGAACCGGGTTTGATTCCCAGCTCTGCTGCCTGAGCTGTGGAGGCTTATCTGGGGAATTCAGATTAGCCTGTACACTCCCACACACGCCAGCTGGGTGACCTTGGGCTAGTCACAGCTTCTCAGAGCTCTCTCAGCCCCACCCACCTCACAGGGTGTTTGTTGTGAGGGGGGAAGGGCAAGGAGATTGTCAGCCCCTTTGAGTCTCCTGCAGGAGAGAAAGGGGGGATATAAATCCAACCTCCTCCTCCTCTTCTTCTTCTTCTTCTTCTTCTTCTTCTTCTTCTTCTTCTTCTTCTTCATGAAGTCTTGTTTCCAGCTTGGTTAACCAATTGCTGTTGCTGGGGGATGTTGAGGGGTATTGATGTTAGGCTAGTATTTGTTAATCTTTTGTGCCCATTAGTTGTTCAGGGGGTCTTGAGCCATTCCAGGCTGGTCCTTGGTCCCTTCCTTTTGCCAGTGCTACAAGGGCAGCCCCCCAGAATATTCCATTGGCTCCTTTGCTTATATTCTTCCATTTTTTTCTAGATAAACATAGCTCTCTTCCCTTCTTCACCCGTATCTGTTTTCTGTGAGTGCGGATGCACAATTCACACATATGGGCAATCAATACATGGGGGGATGCCACCGATTTATGAAATCTGAAAATAAAATCTCAGTGACTGGATTATTGCACTTTTTAAAAAATGCCTGACCAAATATTACAGTATGTTTTCATGTTTCTACATTTGTACTGCTACAGCGCTGTTTTTATCCACTGCTTCATACTTGAATTGATTGCGGTTCTTGGTTTTTGATTCCTGCTCTTGGCTTTCTTGCTCTACTATCCTGTCCCTGAGACTTAGGCCCCTTCCGCACACGCAAAATAATGCATTTTCAAACCACTTTCACAACTGTTTGCAAGTGGATTTTGCTATTCCGCACAGCTTCAAAGAGCACTGAAAGCAGTTTGAAAGTGCATTATTCTGCATGTGCGGAATGAGCCAGTGAGTACTTAACTCTCCCTCACAGTATCATGTGATTGTGATGTCACATGCTTGCAGTTCGGTGGTCCCAAAGGATTAAATGTGGGTTATTCCTCACCCCCACCCACCCCCACACACTTCTTTCTCCTTGGGTCTGTGGGCTTCTAACTGCTTTCCACAGACATCCCTTTCTGGGGATGCTGCTTACTAAAATTAGTGCACAGAAAATTGGGAGAATCGATTAATAGGATTATTCCACTGTAGAATAAAAAAGGGGGTTTAAAGCATTTTATTTTAAAAGTTTATTAAAATAAAAATGGCAGGGTAAGGAACAAGCGTGGATGAAATATGTAACAGCCCCATTAAGGAAAAAAAATCAGAAACTCTTTTCTCCCCCTTAAAAAAGGTATCTTTTAAACGTGAGAGCAACATTTGTTGTGTCTTCTGAACTGGCAGAAGAATTTCAAGGCTCCTGACCCTTCACATTAGCACAGGTGTCAAACTCGTGGCCCTCCAGATGTTATGGACTACCGTTCCCATCATCCCCTGCCAGCATGATGCTGGCAGGGGATGATGGGAACTGTAGTCCATAACATCTGGAGGGCCACGAGTTTGACACCTATGCGTTAGAGGGAAATTTGTTGCTCAGAAATGGAGGCAGAGTTCACCAGGTGTCCAATTGAAGGCTGACGTGAACCTGTCAGAGGTCAAAGTGAAAATGTTTTGTGGCCTCGGACAGCTCAGGAAGCCTGTAACATTCCTGTTGCTATATCCTTTTTTCTGTGTATACCTTTGTTTATAAATATTTGGGAACTTTGGACCCTCTACTGGGGCAAGCACAGACCACACATCAACAGTTTAAATCCTGACACTCTTAAAATCCTATTTGGATTTCTGTATAAATCGGAGGTTCTTTTAGTTTTGTAGGAAAATCTGCATATCTCTGGATGACCTTTGCAGAGTTTTTGATCAACATGTAATGGGGGAAGGGCACAATCAATATTAGATATGTTTATCTGTCTGCATAACAGGATAGGAGAATGAATTTTTTGAAGATGTTGTTCTTGTAACCCTGTCTCTGTGTGCATCAAAGAGCTTCATTAAGCGTTACAAGTGCTTTACTAATCACTGGATTGGCCTCCGGAAGGACCCTGACCAGACTTGGAAATGGGCAGATGGGACAGAACTAAACAACATGTAAGTCCTTATTCTTCTCCCTATCACTACTCTGAGACAAAAATTGCCAAACAGGTGCTGTTTGGCAGCAGGGCTGGAACGAGGGGGAACTGTGCTTGGGGCATGCATGCACCCCGCACCCTGCCATGCCTCTGTGCTGGCACGCGCCCAATGCGTAACGTAGCACCCTCTGTAGCGCCCAATGCTTAACGTAGCACTCCTTGGCGCTACGCCACTGTTTGGCAGTTAACTCATTTGGTGTTTTGGCCTTCACAGTAAATCTTAGCTGTCAGCAGATATGAAAATTTCTTGAGGAAGGGAGCAAAAGATATAGTTGCTTGTAGTTCATAGTATATAGTTCCCATGTAGGGAGGACTTGTGAGGGAGTGAGATGCAGGGAATAAAGTCAAGTCATATGACAGTGGTGGCGAACCTATGGCACGGGTGCCAGACGTGGCACTCAGAACCCTCTCTGTGGGCACATGCAAAAAGAGTGCCCCTCCACACACACATTTAGGCTGGCCTGGGCCGTTGGGCTTGATTATTAGCATTAAACCTAAGACCTAGTTTTGGGGAAGCAGTGTAGGTAACGCTGTTATGGGTAGTGTAGGTAACGCCTGTTTATGTATGGCTGAAAATTATAACATTTAAACAAAATCCTCAAAGTGGTATTGAAGATGGATGGAATTGGGGAAAGTTAAGCTTGCTTAGTATAAGGGCAGGCAATTCCAGATCTGCCTTGCCCTGCCTGCACAGCAGATATCTTCCCCTGACACAGGAACTTTTTTCTTTTTTAAAAAAATCAGTAATTGAATATTGTTATAGTGATATTCCATAATACCAATAAGTGTACCAGTTTCTTTTGAGTTCTTGGGGTTTTTTTTCTTTCTAAAAGAACGCATATCTCTAACCCCTTTAGTTTTGGAGGTACAAGGAAAAAGCATATCCCTGTAAGGAATGGGGCTAGAGAATTACTTTTCAAAAAGCAACAAAAGCTAGAGAACCCGATTCATAAAATGGTACATCAATATAACACTATTCAATATCCAATTTAGAAAAAAACAAAACAACCAAGGAAACCTGCAAAAGCCCTGTTGCCACTGCAGTGTATTAGCAGCCCCATCAGCAATGGGGACACCACCTAAGTCTGTCCCCATGTGGGGAACACCTTGGTGTGCTGCCCCAGCTCCAGCCCCCTGATAGCTTTGCATAGTGATGTGCTTGTAATTAAACATAGTTGAGCTTTCAGGGTCAGTTACTGCCTTCCAGCTACAATTCAGTAGTTATTATAGGAAGGCGTACATAAATGTCTTTGAGGAAGTCATAGATCTGCAAAATGGAACACCATTGACTGTCCAAAGAGAAGCTGTTTGCTTCTGTTCATAACAAGAGTACTTTGTTGACTTGATTAGTTCAGCTATATTCTCTCGAGAGATGTTTCTTCCAAACTATTTTGGGAAATCGGGTAGCAGAGGAGATCATTCAGTGTCTTAATTACTAAAATGGAAGATTTCCCAAACGCTAGGTTGATTAGCCAAAACCAATTCTAGTGTCTTTGCAATTAAGGCAGATTGCCTAGAAAGAATATTTAGTAAACAGCCATCAGTCTTAGAGAATTCTAAGGTTTCTAAGGTTTGTACCCCGGCATCATTCTTTGAGGCAGCTTTTTGTTCATAAGCTGATATTTCTTCACTTGATAGTTCGAAACTTAAATCCTCCAAGGGCGTAAACCTATTAGACAGTTCAAGGTTGTTAAGCAAGGCTTCTACCTCCGACTGACCTTGTAAATACAAGTCTATTTTGGTCTGCTTGGGAGCTTTTTGCTCATGAATACCAGGCGAAGACCGACTCCGCTTTTTATTCGGCATTTTGTTTCTCTCAACACTGTAAGTTATCAGCTTTAGATAGTTGGTAGAGGTTCCAGTAAGGGAGAATATAAACTAATGAGGCTTATCTGCTGAAAAAGCCGTAGGAGACACCGCCCTCTTCGTTCAGGGCGTCCCTTTGTGCTGTGAATCACAGCCACTCATCATTAATATTCTCTTTAGAGTCAAGCTCGTATTATAATTGTTAAAAATTTAAAACTTATCTTAAAATGTGGAGGAGCTCAGGAAAGATTGCCTGCACCGCTTGTCTACCGGAACCGGAAACCAAACGCTAGGTTGATAGGATGTTGTGGGTTTTCCGGGTTGTATGGCCGTGTTCCAGTAGTATTTTTTTCCTGACATTTCACCTGCATCTGTGGCTGCCAAGAAAATATGCCAGCCACAGATGCAGGCGCAACGTCAGGAGGAAACACTACTGGAACACGGCCATACAACCCGGAAAACCCACGACATCCTAACAATTCTGGCTGTGAAAACCTTGGACGGCTAGGTTGATAGTTTAATTGGAAAAAGGAAAAAAGCAAATGCCCAGTCTAGCTTGACTTATATCATGCTTATGTTGCAGGCTGGCGGTAAAAGGCAAAGGAGGGGATTGTGCATTTCTGGACTCTGCCTCTGCCATTTCCTCACGATGCTACATACAAAGAAATTGGATCTGCAGCCATCATGATGCCCACACAAGGAGCAAGAGCTCCTCAAGAAGGTGACAAGTTATGGGAGAGTTACCAGGCTGACCCATGGTAAATGGGGCAGGCCTGTTTTCAGGGCTATCTATGCCACCAGCCTTGTAGAGTGGCCTAAGAATGCAGTACCAAGGCCTGCATTGGCTCAGTATGTAGAACCTTCCTCTCAGAATGCAAACAGAATGCTCAGAATTCAGTACCTTTTCTTCATTGGCTCAGTATCACCCATGAGAACAGCAAACCTACCTGGACTAGCCTTCTCCCCCATCAGCTTACAAAACTGTTTGCCTCACTCGGTTCCTAAAATGATTATGAGAAAACATTGCTCTCCGCCTGGGAAGACGGCTCCCACCTCCAGCCCTGACCCGCATACTTCTGTGAAGTCAAAAGATACGTTAAACTTATTTTATCAAGAGTTCCTGCCAGAGTTTCTTCTCAGTACTAGTCTAACTTTCGCTTACTAACCCCTCAAAAAGACCATCTCCCCTACGTTGGCTTTGTCCCAAAGTTGTTATTAAATTAACTTTAGCCTAAAAGGGGGCATTTCAGCATTTCCTGACTATCCAGCCACCGAGGAGAGCAGCGCTAGGCTGAGCGCCTTTCAGGAAATGGCCGCTGAGGTAGGGTCTCTTTGGCGCATCAGAAAACAGAAGGCTTCGCTACCTCCCTAGTTTTTTTGGGCATCACACTGGACACCGTTTTGGGCACTTCCCATCTCCCCAAGGAGAAAATTGATAAGCTGCACTCCTTAGGAGTTGGGCAGAGGAAGAAATGCACCTGAAAGGAGATTCAAACAGTCCTGGGGCATTTGAATTTCGCATGTAGGGTAGTGGCACCGAGTTGCACAACTAGCTCACTCTACCTGTGGGGCCACAGCCCCTCATCACTTCATCAGGCTCACACAGGCCATGAAAGCAGATATAGGTGTATGGGTTGAGTTTCTGTCACATTTCAACGGTATTTCTCTCTGGCAGTCCCGCTTGTCCCCGGAATCCGCCCTACAAGTCAATTATGGTCGATTCCGCACTTGCGTTTTCGACCTAAGTTCGAGCTGCATTCGACCTAAGTGCTACACACAACCACTGGGATCGACGTGGTTTTGTACCAGCTTCGCCCCGTGTAACGGTCAAATTTCTGACTCCAGTTGGGAACTACTACTTTTTCAGGGAACCACGCTCGAACTCAGCTCAATTCCAGTAAAGTGCAGAATCTCTGGTGCCAGGAGTCCCCCATTCAGCCAATCACAGCTGAGTGTTTCGGGCATGTGTACAGCTGGCCAATCAAAAAACACCACCTTCGTCCCTCCATTCCTGTGGCAGATTTTTTTATAACGTGTGTGGGGATAGACGGAGCATTGCTGTAGAATAGTAGCCAATCGGAACGCAGCAGTGAAGAGGCACAGGATGATCCTGCCCTCTGACCTGGGATTAAGCTGGTTGCAGTGGGGAACAACAATGGCTTCGACCTAGGTTAGTACCCTTCCAAGGGAACTGGGTCGAACCTATTTTACTCGTGTGCGGAATCGCCCTATGACACATCAAAGAGCATGGGCTTTGGCGTCTATTTCAGTGGCAGATGGTGCGCTCAACGCTTGCCACCGGAGTGGTCTGTTTCTGGCATCCTGAGGGATTTAACCTTCTTTGCAATTTTGGTTGCACTTTGCCTTTGGTCCCAGCTCTTCAGGAATCATAGGGTGCTGTTGTGGCACGACAACCAGGCCGCTGTCAGAATTGTCAGTAGCCAATCCTCTTGCTCTGGGCAGGTCATGCGCTTAATCAGAAAGTTCGTAACATGTTGCCTGGTAAATAACATTTCATTTGTGGCGCAGTATGTTCCAGGCACGCAGAACGGAATAGCCAACACCTCACTTCCAGGAGGGGAGGTTTCGAGGCCTGGCTCCCGGGGCCAACATGAGGTTGGATCCCTTCCTGCACGGACTTTGGACCCTTGGCAGCAGCTTGAAGTGCAAGGGATCCTGGAATCTCTCACCCTGGCAACGCACTGATTGTATCAGGGAGCCCTTCAGGCCTTCCTGGTAGCAGCAGCGGCTTTTCTGTGGACCAAGGAGCACTCCCCTTCAGCAGAACACACACACAGTCCTAGGATATAAGCAGTTGTGAGGGATGGGTCTGGAATAGATGAGGAATATATGGGGAGGGCTGGGGCAACAAAAGTTATAGTCACCTGATCTTGGAGCGGACTCATCCAATTAACAGAACTGAGCGACCCGCTCTTAGCTCTGGACGAAACAGCACTATGGACCAGTATCACAGATAGAGAGTTATCGAGAGATACTGAAGCGCATTGGGAGAGTGGCTTCTTATGGGGGAAAACAGACCCTTAGGGCACAGGTGTCAAACTCACGGCCCTCCAGATGTTATGGACTACAGTTCCCATCATCCCCTTCCAGCATGTTGCTGGAAGGGGATGATAGGAACTGTAGTCCTTAACATCTGGGGGGCCGCGAGTTTGACACCTATGCCTTAGGGTTATGCAAAGTGATCCTAAATCTCCCTAGACAAAAAGATTTTCTTCCCTTCCTGGGAAGGACAAGAGACAGGCATCAACCTTAACGATTGGGTCATTGATCTAATGGGTTGAGACATCAGTCTCATGTGTCCAGGCTCAGGAATGTCTCCAGAGGAGTAGTGAGCTGAAAAAACTACTGCTGTGAACCAATGACAGTGCAAAGTAAGGTGGTCGTTCAAGGTATTCGTCAGAGGAAGAAACATTGGTTAGTACAACACTGGGCAGATAAGCTCATTAATACATTTATTGGCTTCCCCTGGATCCAGGGATGGAGATGGGATCTTTCTCCGGGGCAAGGTCTTTTGTGTAGGCTTAATCCTGTCAGGAAAGGTGTGAGAGAGCATTATGCAAGTTGCTTTGGAGGGAGACAAGCCCAGACAAAACTCTTTTTCCTTGTAGGTATGCTGAGCCAATGCCCAAAACAGGCTCCCCTATTTTGGCACTGCTGCTAGGCATTCCCAAGGGTTGGCTGAGGTGATAGAGATGCCACTGTATTCCAAAAAGGGTCCTCTTGGTCCACCACAGGTCACTCTGGCAACATTACCTCCCCAACAAAGGCCCGTGATGTCCGTTGTTGGCTTTGTGTGCTGGATTGATGTGGGTAGACTGTATATTGATGAGGGTAAGGGGTAAGAGCAGGAGATAGTAACCTTGAAATAAAGAGGCTGCCAGGGTCATGTGGTAATTTGGAAGGAACCCCAGCCAATTTTGCATAATGAAGTGCTAAATTCTGCTTTTCGGACCAGGGGTGAGCCGGTGCAAGTGCTATGTTGTATGAATAATTCATTAAAAAAATAGCATGTAGCTGACCAGTAGAAATTTCATGGAAGTACTAGATTTTTGTGTGAAATTCTTTGCTGCTTGGAAACCAGAGTGCACAGCTGCATTGTCCAAAAACACTGAGTTTATGTTCTTTTTAGGTTCCTTGGACCAGCTAGCCTGTTGCTGCTTTGTTATATCACTGAGGATTCTCTTTGCAGGGGCTTTTGCAGCCAATTGTTCCCTACTTAAATGAGCATTTGGAGTCCTGAGCTCCAAACTCTGCACATGCTCAGAGGCTGACTTATTTTGGTCTTTGCACTGGGGAAACAGGTACTAAGTATTTTCTCATTTCCTTGAGAAAGAGGAGGACTCTCTTTTTCTTTCACTTCTCTTAATTTTTCTTCAATTCTATTTTTAATAATTGTTTAAAAATATAGCATTGTTTTATGTGATTGTAATTGTAAAACATATGGGATGTACTTACCCAGACAAGGTGAGGCTATAACTGTATACTGTTCTATTTCTTTGTTTTGTCTTTTTTTCTATTATGCACTTAATAAAGTTTAATAATTTTGTAAAAAAGATGGAGAGGCTGGTGTCCCTGAGGTGAGGGGATGGGGGCGGAAACTGAGCTGGCAGGGCTAACTCAGGAAGAGCGAGCGGCCATCCCAGAACCTTACCAGGATTTACAGGAAGTGTTTGAAAAAAAAGAATGTGAGACTCTCCCCGCCCCCCACTGAGATTCTGACTGTAGGAACTGGTGGAAGGGGGTAAATTGCCGAAAGGAGAAATCTATTCTATGAGTCCAAAAGGATTGCAAGCTCACCGGGAGTTTATAGATAAAAAACTTAAAACGGGGGTTATTGAACCCTCCACTTCCTCCATGGAGGTACCATTTTCCTTTACGAAGAAAGATGGGGGAGTTTGAGATTATGTACGGTCTACAGGGGTTTAAATGCAATTTAAACTACTAACTGGGTACCCCCTCCCTCTTATAAAAGATTTGCTGGCTTGTTTGTGTGAAAGGAAAGTTTTTACCAAACTGGATTAAGGGAGGTTTACTTTCAAGTAAGGATATGGCCAGGAAATGAGTGTTCATTCAACTGCCCCTAGGAGCTTTTTGTTACAAGTTAATGCCCTTCGGTCTAAGTGGGGCCCCAGGCGTATTCATGAATTTGATAAATGAAGTGTTACAAAACCACCTTTATAAAAAGGATGGTAGTGTATTTGGGCAATGTGTTGATCTATAGTAAAACTATGGAGGAGCATGTGGCTCTGGTGTGTGATGTGTTGACCAAATTGAAAGACAATGTTCTTTTTGCTATATTGTCCCAAGTGTGAATTCCACAAAAACAAAATGGACTTCCTGGGTTCCAGGGTGTCTGGGAAAGGTTTGGAAATGAATCCCAATAAAGTACAAGCAGTGCTGGCATGGGAGCCACCCAGGACCAAGAGTCAACTGCAAAGTTTTTTGGAATTCTTCAATTTTCATAGGGATTTCCTTCCTGGGCTCACTGAAGTTGCCCTTCCTCTAATGGGCCTGTTGAAAACTAATGGGAAGGGTGAAAAGGCAAAGGCGGCTGGGGGAAAATTGGTTTGGACAGAGGAGTGCCAGCAGGCTTTGGATACCTTAAAATAATTGTTTGCCACTGAATGTATCCTTTGCCACGTTGACCCCATAAAACCTTTTGTGGTACAAGTAGATGCGGGGATGATGATAAACATGTGCATATCTTTCCCTCAAGTTCACTGAACCTGAATGTTATTGAACTGTTGCCGGGGGGGGGGGGCTGGTGCCATAAAAGTGGTCCTGCTTTGGTTGGAGGGGGCAGCTTGCCCGTTTGAGGTCTGGACTGATCGCAAAAATCTAGAAGCATTGCGGAATACCTGTCGACTGAGTGCTAAGCAACTCAGGTAGGCTGATTTTTTTCAAGGTTTAACTACTTTGAAATACTTCCCTGGCAGATGTAACTTTATGGCTGATGCATGGTCCCATCTTCCTCAGCATGAAAGCAAAAGAGAGGAGGTGGTGGCCTCAATGTTTTCCCAAAAGCAACGGTGATTGGGATTCATTACTCGGAGCTAAGCAAAAGGGGTGTGACAGTCTTATCTCCTAAGGACCAGTCCTCACTCCTCATGAAATCAGATTAAGCTATATTACAGTTGCTGAAGGAAGAAATAGAAAAAGACTGATTTTGAGGCTTGTAAACCTCTTCTCATGCAACAAGGATTTATGGAGAAATAGCTGCTTGCCAAATGCCACCCTTCCCCCTCTTTGTGATGATATGCCTTTAAGAATTCAAATGGATAGGTGGAGTTAAGAGACACAGGAAAAGCGGTTGGGACCGAGGCAGAGGTGGGATCCAGCAGGTTCTCACCAGTTCCCGAGAGTGGGTTACTAATTATTTGTGTGTGCCGAGAGGGGGTTACTAATTGGGTCCACTCTTCCATCTCCATGCCCTTGCCTCCCCGAGAGGCATACTGCCTTTGAACGTGAAGGTTCCATATAGCAATTGCGACTAATAATGTAACTCCCTGAACTGGGTTAATCCCTTTCAGGTACTGCAATTCATGGATTCTCAGCCTATTGAACCTTTTATCTCACCAGTCTCTATCAAAGAACCTGTGTGTGTTCACCATTGCTGTGTTCAGATTTGTGAGTTGGGGCATTTTCTATAATGTGATGATGATTTAGAAATGACCTGGTGCAAAAAATTTGGGGGGGGGGTTGTGGTGGGGTGGCTGCCCATGGGGGGGCATCCAACTCAGGTTTTGCCCAGGGCTCAGGTTTGCCTAGGTACGCCTCTGCCCCGTTTGCTGAGGGGGGCTGGCGAGGGAATCTTTTACTAAAATTTTTGGATCCCACCACTGGACCGAGGCCTGGAGAAGTCCAGACTTAGAGCTTCTGTTAGTTTTTCACTGTTTAATAGTTCACATTGTTAATTTTAAATAAAGGAGTTTGAGGCCCACTAGGGTCATCCTGCATCCATCTAAACCAGTGATGGTGAACCTTTTCGAGACCGAGTGCCCAATTTGCAACCCAAAACCCACTTATTTATCGCAAAGCGCCAACACGACAATTTAACCTGAATACTGAGGTTTTAGTTTAGAAGAGACGGTTGGCTCCGAGGCACTCATTACTCGGGAGTAAACTTGGAGAAGCAACCATGCAACACTTTGAATGGGTCGTGCCCAGTGGCCCAGGCCAGCCTATGTGTGTGTGTGTGTGGGGGGAGTCTCCGCCCCCCCCACATGACGAACTCTGTGCGCGCGTGCCATAGGTTCGCCACCACTGATCTAAACACTTCCGGAGCCCCCCTTTTTAAAATAGCATGTCCAAGATGTTGGAGGTCTATTTGATACCAACTGCTACCACAGTCATTGCATTGGTGTGATGCTGTAGGATTTGTTGGAATAGGCAATGTCTGGTCTGGGAGAAGAAAAGAAGATGCTGCTGATATGGACATATGGTTTATAATGTTTTAAGCCATTGTATTTAATCATACAAGTTATATTAGAGGTAATTCATAAAGGATCAGTAAGATGCTGTTAGTTAAACCAAGAGCTGTAATTTCATTAGTAGAGAGGCCTGCTTGGGGGGTGGGGGGGGGGGAGATTTCTGCACTTTTCAGTAAAGTCTAGTAAACACGCTTTGGAATTTAGGAACGGCCTCTTACTAAGAGATAAGAAGTTAGCAGAAGCTCAGAAAACATTTGATAAGGGTGGCATAGAGGCGTTGATATAGCAACCAAAATCTCTGAACAGGGCAGGATGACATAAAGGATATATGTCCAATTGTAGAAAGCAAGGTGGGCTTTAGGGAGGGGAGAAGAATTGGTAATGTGATGGGCAGTTTGACCCAGCCAATGGGAAAAACACTAGGAAGGATGTTTGTAAGAGGGTATAAATTATGTTACGCAAACAACAGCCCCTTTGAACCTCCCTGTCTGCTAACAGAGGTGAGTTCCCAACTGCGCAGCTGAAAGAACACTACTAAATAAAACTCTGAACACTGAAGAAGCTTTCGGATGGTTATTGGTAACCGGCTTTTGCCTCGGGGGCAGGGCTATTGTAGGGTGACCATCCGTCACGCTTTTCGCGGGACCCTCACGCTTTTGCGTGAGGTGTCCCGCGTCCCGCTGGGCTCCAACAATGTCCCGGTTGGGAATGTGCTCCTGCGGCCGCGCACGCACGGCCGCAGGAGCACACTGCCTTTTGCCCGGCGCAATAGCCTAAAGTGACCAGAATTCCGGGGGAAAAAAGTGGGGTGCGCGCACGCGCCCACAAGCCGCGCTTCCCGGGCAGGAGACAGGGAAGCAGCCGCAGTGCCTTCTGGGGCGCTCCCCGTCTCCTGCCCGGAAGCTGGCAGAGCGCCGCCAAGAAAAGGGCCGCTGGCTGCAGGAGCTGCCAACAGGGCGGCGCCTCATAGGTTGGAGACAGGGAAGCGGCTTTCCTCCAATCTCCAGCCCGGGAGCGCGGCTGTGGTGCTGCGACGCACTCCCACTTTTCCCCCCCCCCGGAATTCTGGTCACTTTAGGCTATTGCCCTGTGCCTATCACTGCTGGAAGCAGCAAGAAGACAGATAGGATTAGTGAGGTCAATCCCTTCTCTCCTGTAACACATCATTCAGATTGCTGCTCTTAGGGCAATATCCTGCTCTTTCCAAGGATTTCCACACTTCGTCTCTCAACTTAGAGACGTAATTTGAGCGCTATCGCGGTCCCGCATCTTCACCATCATTAGTTCCTGAATAAAGCTTTATCTGTGCTTTAATCAGGTTGTGCACCTTTGCTGTGTTAATTCCTTTGCCAACAGGAATTATGGTTGCTCAGATTAAGTGCATCCTGGATTAAAGGTAGAAAGATCACCACAGGCTCTTAGATGCCAGCACGCCGACTCAGCCCCTTCCGGGTCTGCCCAGCAGTAGACCAGGGCCCAGTGGTGGGATCCAAAAATTTTAGTAACAGGTTCCCATGGTGGTGGGATTCAAACAGTGCAGGCCAATGGGGCTGGGCTTTAGCAGGACGGGCTGGTCAGGAATTCTGGGGGGCGGGCATCTCTGGCTGGGCTGTGGCAAGGACGCAGCTGCCGTCGCTAAGCAGGAAACTAATGCACGCAGGCACAGGCTGCCACACGCCGGGTGCACCTCCTGCTGGGGACTGCTTCCAGTTCTCATGCGACTACCAAGGAGAGGAGGGGCGTAATTAAGGCAAAAATCACGTGGCAAAATCACCAATTAGTAACCCCCTCTCGGCACACACAAATAATTAGTAGCCTACTCTCGGGAACCTGTGAGAACCTGCTGGATCCCACCTCTGCCAGGGCCCCTTCCAGCCTTCCTAAGCAGTAGACCTGGGCCCCTGCCTGCCTGCCCAGTGGAGACCTGGGCGCTCCTCCATGAGGCCGACAGACGGCTTGATTTCTCTCCCTCCTCCACTGAATCTAGGGAAAGTGAAGCGGAAGGGCAGAAAACTCAGATTATGCCCCGGGCTCCATTTTCTCTAGATACTCTAGGCCCTGGGGAGAGCAGAAGCCGACAGCAGGGACGCACAGGAAGCAGGGTTACGCAATGTGTGAGGGCGGGGCTACTTAACCCACAAGGTGGCACCCGGAGGATGTTTTGTCCCCGGGCACCACTTCTCCCCATACGCCTCTGGAAGTGCAAAGTCTGTATGGGCAGAATTACAAGGTTGGATGTAAAGTTCTCATAAAAGAGCCAGATGTATCTTCAGAAATGGTTGTTTAGCATAAGAATGCTTGAAAATGAAAATCTCCAAGAACATCTTGAAAGGGGTCACGTTGTTTTGCTGAAGAAGTTGTTACAACGGAGTAACGAATTAAAATAAGTAAGTTCAAAGAAGCTCAAGCTGATACGGAATAAAATCAGAGATCTTTATTCGGCCAACTGCGGGCAAAGACAATAATCAGGGGAGCCACACTTAAAATGGCGGTGTGTTCTATAGTATTAATGACAAGCTACATCAAAATGGCAGCAAAGAATACACCCCAAAATGCCCACATCATCAATCAATCATACAAAAGGTGGAGATTTTCCCTGTTCCCACAGCCCTTTGGGGTTGTCCAAAATCCCCATTGGAAGATGTCAGCATTACACTTTTTGACCTTATATGAACCAAGAACCCTTGTTTTCTCTTATCATTGATGTTTCTAGTTGTCCTATTTCTCAGACAAAGAGCCTTACCTTTCCCATCGGCCTTTCTATTGTCTCAGAAAAGGGCAACTTTTTAAGGTATCTTTTGGGTACAACAGGATCTTCAAACCAGTTTAGTTTTGCACATTTTGCATAATTGTGAACAAAGGGGCATTTTGGGAGTTATTATGCTAAGCTAGCAATAGTAAAAGAATAGGTTTAAGGCCTGCATGATTTCTTTGGTTCGCAGCATGATGGTTGCCATCTCTTCATTATAGGAAAAATAATGGAGGGAAAGAAGAAATAACCTTTCTTGTTGAATCCAAAACCCTTTTCTCTGTCTCTCTCTGACTTTCTACCACTTGCTCTGACTTGCTACTGCTTGCTCTGACTTTCCCTTTCTTCTGCGCCTACAAAGTGACGTTGTGTTTTGGCATGAACATTGTATTATGGTGTGATGCTGAATTGCTTGGCTTCACCACCTCAGTTCTCCCACCAAAATCTCCACAACTGATGCAAAGTCAAAGATTTTGCAGCTGGTATCGGCTTCCTCTCTTTATCGCCGCCTCCACTTACATTCCTTGTGTTTTTTGTCTTTCTCAAGTCAGATTTTGGATTGTAAGCCCCTCATGTCCAAGACCATAAAACTTATGTACTATAAAGAACTACGCACACTGACAGCTTTGGGGAGTAGGGTGTAGTGGGTGAGAGAGAAGGCTTAGGATCTGGAAGACTCATGTTCAAATTCCCACTCTGCCAAGAAATGTTCTCAGCCTGGCTTACATGACAAGGATAAACTGAAGAAGAGGAAGCATGGTCTGCCTGAGAGGAAGGGCGGGCTAAAATAAGTGCCAAATAGTTATGATAAGAATCCATGCTCTTTGGTTTTCTGAAATGCCAGATTTGTTCATGACAGAGAACAGTGCCCTCTGCTGTGTCTCCATGGTACTGCACTCAGCGTGAGCTAGAAGCTCTGCTTGGAGACAGAGGACTTTTCCACATCAGAATCTGGTGGGTTTGAGGAGTGAAAAAAACACTTGAAGAAACACCGAAAGAGAACTGACCAGAAAACAATGTCTCTAAGAGAGGTGAAAAATTGTCGCAGCTAAGGAGTCATGATGGTCCATAAAAAAATCGGGTGTGGAAAGGCCCAAATTCTTGTTTTGTAATTGAAAAGGATTGCCTGGTTTATTTTGCATGCTATGGATACATGGAGAGTTGGACAAAATGAACGAACAAATGGAGAGACACTTCCTTTTAATATTTTCAATAAATGGATGCTACAGCATCAGTGTACATGGCATTTGGGACAGTTGCACAAGACAGAAAGACAGGGTGGCTCAGTTCCAGCATCCTGGGAGATTATAAAAAGTGTGTGTCAGAGAACAGATATGGTAAAAGTAACAAGGAATTAATGTGACCAACCTCAGAGGGCTCATTTTGGCTGGACAATGAGAACAAATAAAGGATGATAGCAAAGGCTTAACAGAACAGGTAGACTATAAAGAGCAAAGGATGAGAGAGACAGAGAAGAAGAGGAAGAGGAGGAGAAGGAGTTTGGATTCATACCCCCCTTTCTCTCCTGCAGGAGATTCAAAGGGGCTTATAATCTCCTTGCCCTTCCCCCCTCACAACAAACACCCTGTGAGGTAGGTGGGGCTGAGAGAACTCCGAGAAACTGTGACTAGCTTGAAGGAACAAAAGGTGTGCTAAAAGATGACAGGGAGATTGCAGAGAAGCTGAATGAATTCTTTGCATCTATCATCACCCAAGAGGAGGTGAGGAAAATTCCTGCACCTGAACCAAGCTTCTTAGGAGGTGAATCCGAGGAACTAGCGAAGATAGTGGTAGACAAGGAAGAAGTTCTGGCAGCCATTGATAAACTAAATGCCACCAAATCCCCTGGCCCAGATTGCATTCATCCAAGAGTTCTTAAAGAGCTCAAGCATGAAATTGCTGATGTTCTCACATTAATATCCAACTTATCCCTGAAATCAGGCTCCATCCCTGAAGACTGGAAGATGGCCAATGTCACACCAATCTTTAAGAAAGGGTCTAGGGGGGACCCAGGAAATTACAGGCCAGTCAGTTTGACATCTGTTCCTGGTAAATTAGTAGAATCTATCATTAAAGATAAAATTATAAAACATGTAGAAAAGCAAGACCTGCTGAGACAGAGTCAGCAAGTACGGCTTTTGTAGAGGCAACAGTCCTGTCTTACAAACTTACATAGAGTTCTTTTTTTTGAGGGTGTAAACAGGCATGTGGATAAGGGGAACCAGTGGGACATTGTCTTACTTGGATTTCCAAAAAGGCTTTTGGTCAAAGTTCCTCACCAGAGACTGTTGGAGAAAAACTCAAGCAATGAAGGGAATAAGAGGGGAAGTCCTCCCATGGATTAAAACTTACTGGTTGAGGAACAGGGAAACGTGCAAAGGGTGGGTTATAAATGGGAAGTTCTCACAATGGAGAGATGTGGTGGAGTGGTGTCCCCAGGATCCGTTGTGATTGGGACCAGTGCTCTTTAACTTATTCATAAAATGACCTGGAAGTAGGGAGTGGGTAGTGTGGTGGCCAAGTTTGCAGATGATACCAAATTACATGTAGGGTGGGTAGAGAACCACAAAGGATTGCTAAGAGGTTCTCCAAGCGATCTCTTTGATAAATTAGGTGAGTGGAGTCTCAGAAAATGGCAAATGCAGTTCAATGTAGCTAAACAATGTAAAGTGATGCACATTAGGGCAAAAAAATCCAAACTTCACATACATCGCTACACAGGGTCAGTGCTATCAGTCATGAACCAGGAAAGGGATTTCAATGCCTTAGTTGGTAGTTCCATGGAGAATGTCAACTCAATGGCATGGCAGCTGTGAAAAAGGCAAACTCTCTATGCTGGGGATAATTAGGGAAAGGACTTGATAATAAAACCGGTAAGGATTGTCATGCCCTTTATATAAGCAGTGCCAGTGGTAAAGCGACCGCATTCTTGGAGTACTGTGTTCAAAGTTCTGGTCGCCACATCTCAAAAAAAGGACATCAGAAGAGATAGAAAAAAGTGCAGAGAAGGGCAATCGAGGCCATGATTGAAGGATTGGTTAACTTCTCCTTATGAGGGAGAGGGCTGCAAAGCAAGTGGGACTCTTTTTTTTGGAGCCTGGAGAGGAGGCGGCTGAGGGGGGATATGATTGAAGTTCATAAAATTATATGCATGGTAATAGGTAGAAATGTTGACAGAGAGAGAAATTTTCTCTCTTTCTCTATCACAACACTAGGAACCAGGGGCATCATTCATTGAAAATGCTGGGGGGAAGAATTAGGACTAATAAAAGGAAAACACTTCTTCACGCTAAACGTATCATTGGTGTTTGGGAATAATATGCTGCCACAGGAGGTGGTGCAGGCCACTTCAACCTGGATAGCTTTGTAAAAGGGGCTTGGACAGATTTATGGAGGAGAAGTCAATTCTATGGCTACCAATGGCCCTGATCCTCCTTGGATCTCAGATTGTAAATGCCTTAGCAGACCAGGTGCTCATGGAGCAGCAGCAGCAGAAGGCCATTGCTTTCACTCCTCCTGCACGCGAGCTCCTAAAGGCACCTGGTGGGCCAAGTATGTAGTCAATCGCTGGACTAGATGGACTCTGGTCTCGATCTAGCAGGCTAGCTCTTATGTTCCTATGTTCTTAGCTCCAAGGTCACCCAGAAGCTGGATGTATAGGGAGTGCACAGGCTAATCTGAATTCCTCAGATAAGCCTCCACAGCTCAGAGCTGACAGAGGCAGGCAGAATCAAAACCCGGCTCCTTCCAGATTAGATACACCTGAAGCTCTTAACCTCCCTCACGCCACTTGTACTTCCTCTGTCTCTCTCTATCCCTTTGCTGCAGCCATAAGAGGGAGGAGGGAGGGAGGGTGAGGGAGTGAAGAGGGGGTGGAATCCCAATGAAAAGAATAAGAAGTCCCCAGTGCATGGAGGTGCTCATGTCGTGTTTGTCTTTTGCAGAGCAAAAATCAACAAACTGTGAGCATGGAGGTCACAGGGTCAGCAAGGAGGTTGGGCAGGTGAGGAACAGGTAAGGATCAAGACTGAGTTTGTCTAAAGTATGATACCATCTGTATTATTTCAAAGATTAGAAAGTAAGAATTATCCCCAACATGGTATCAATTTATTTGCCTTACTAAAGAATCTAATGGACTTTTTCTGTTATTACAGCCAAATTTGTTCCATGGCATGTGACATTGGAATCTGGATCTGCAAATACTTTCCATTGATAAAATGACGTAAGTTCCATGTTTGAATTGTGCCTCAGCATAGATGCCGCAGCTTTTCTGGTGTGGAGTGTAAATCACGGATATCTTCATATAGGATCAATCACCAGATGGGAGAAAGAGAACAATGCAAAATGCTTAAGTGTGATTGACAGGTCAAGAAGTTACTCCCTCTGCTAAGAGCAAACCAAGGAGAGCTGATAGGGACATTAGGAAAAGGCATTTGGAGAGCAGCACTCAAGCGAGGAGTTGGTTGTTGGCAGCTCAGGAGCTGAGAGGGAAAAGATCTCTGAGCAAGTGAAGCTGAGGCAAAGATCTCCTTAAAACTAGCTGAGGCCCCTTCCGCACATGCAAAATAATGCGTTTTCAAACCACTTTCACAACTGTTTGCAAGTGGATTTTGCCATTCCGCACAGCTTCAAAGAGCACTGAAAGCTTGAAAGTTTGAAAGTGCCTTATTCTGCATGTGTGGAATGAGCCTGAGTAAAGAGCATCAGTTTGTAACACAAGATCCAAAATGCTGGAATAGGGGAACACCTCTTGAGTTCAATGGGAGCAGAAACATTGTCACCTCTACCTTACCTTCTTCAGGGTTATGTTCAAACCATAAATAAATTCAACGGCACAACCCTGGTCACACCTGATTCTTGGCAGTGCCGTAGGGTTTTCAAGGCAAGAGCCATTTAGAGATGTTTTGAGAGAACGGGGAGCGGCCCAAGGTCAATCAGCAGGCTTCATGTTGAGGAGAGGGGAATTGAAACAGTTGTCCAGATTTCAGTTGTTACCTGAATTAGAGGGGTCTGTCCCCTTTAAGTCTGCAGAATTACTGGGGGACAGAACATGCACCACGAATGAGGGTGGGCAACGGGGATCTTTACCACCAATTTATACAAGGATTTTTTTCCTTTAGAAAACGCAGGGAAACAATATTTGGAGGAGTTTTAACAATTTTACTGGAGAACAAAAATAATAAAACGTGCATGCAGTTTGGCAAAAATATACACACAGAGAAGTTCAAGGAGTCTAGGATGTAGATAGAGGTGAAGGACAGTTGAGAATAAAAGAGGGTGATGAGGGAAGGGCCATATTTACAATTCCTAAAGTAAAGAGGTCCAAGTAAGGAGACAGTGGCCAAACCTACTCACTGGTGCAAGTAAGACATTCAACTGCAATTTATCATTGATCTTGGGGTTCTATTGGTAGGAAAAAAATTGACCCTCTGGCAATGACACGAGAAGGGGGGATGCTTTCCAGAAACAAAACAGAGTCCAGGTTCTCAGGAGAAAACAATTGTGGAGAAAGTGTCTGTATTAGCTTAACTGAAGCCATTTTGGTTGTAAGTTCTCATGATGTGGTTCTCAAAATAACTGCATGTCTTTGGCTTCTCCCCAGCTTTTTCGCTTTGATACCGGGGAGCGGTTGACTGAAGGTCACAACCCTGCTGCGTGAAGTTTTCCTAATTGTTGAAACTTCAATAAACTCTCAAATCCAGCACCTAATAATAATGATGAATCACACCAACCGTCCTGGCTAATTGGCAGTAACCCTTGATTGGTTTGCTTAGATCACCTGACCTGTAGCTTCTTTATAATGGTCTTTCAATATTGTATCAGTTAATCCTTTTCCCGTCTGTAGCTCCAGCTTTGCTTGCTGGAACATTTTGAATATTTTTCCTGCTTGCTTTTGGACTTAACAGCTATGCTACCATGGATATGTCTTATGCTTTGATTTTATTTGGTTCAGTTATTTTGATGTTACTGGCTCTTATACAATTGATCACATGTACTTTATGCCAGTGTTCTACAGTTTGTTGAATGAGTGCTGAGTTCAATAAACTTCAAAAAATGTTTTAAAAGACCTTTTTGCCTCTGAGTCGCGTGTGCCTCCAAAATCCTGACCCACGTTGAAAGGAGGCTGGTCAGCTCTTCCTCTACAACAGTATTGTGGAAAATAGTTTGAATGAGTCAGAGCCAGAAAGTGTCTAGTTCTTGATTAGATTTGAGGTCGAGGTGATGAATTTACAACCCAGGGTATTCCAATTCAGAGTGAAGTTTGACCGGCCTTGGGTTGATGGACAGGAAGGGTATGGTAGGATGAACTAGGGAAGAAAAGACTCAGGAATGTGATTGTGTTATCATTTGCATATCTTTTGAGACTAGAGAACATGTGTGTGTTTTCCAGGGCTGGGCTTTTGTTCAGGCAAAGCTGTGCTTAAAACCTCCTCATAAGGATCAAATACATTTTTCTTCCTTCCTGTTATTCACTCTTAGTAAACCAAATGGGTACTAAAAAATTGTATCTCCTACTAATTTAGAAGGATGGAAAAAATGGGAAGAAAAAAATCAAGTAGTATAAAAACAGCAATCCAAACCAAAAGCATGTTATACCTCACTTTTTACAGGGAACGATGCTGATCCAATAAATGAAAATTTTAAGAGTCTGGCCAGTTTCTCACAGCAAATGGATAATGGTTTGCAGTCGGGATAAAAGAACACGTTTTCCTGTCTACCCATTCACATGCGGCCTGTGCAGGCAGCGATTGTATCCCAATCTGGGTTGCTTTTGTGCTTCACACGAAGATGCTTCCCTTTCTCTTTTCTAAAATTTCCAGCAAAATATCCAGGCATGCAGAGAGGAACCCCCACAGCCATGCTGATCCTCCCAGGATGTGACTGGCTGCACCTGCGTAGCTATGCAGATGCAACATAAAAAAATTAAAAAAAAGAAGTGAATGGATCTCTCCTCTGGAACGGATGGCCAATGGCAGCTGACTACTCAATGGTAGCGCTTCTCCCTCCCTGTGGAGGAGTGCCATGGAAGGGAGGCAAAAGAAAATGGGCCATTCGCCTAGGGAGCAGCTCCCAAATGGGGAAACAAAATGGGGCAGACTCATTCTGGGAAGGCGGAACCTTTGTGGAACTAGCCCCAAATCCCCTTAACCAGTTTTATAATGACCTACATTCTTGTTTCCAGAGAGCTGGTCTTACGCTGAGTGGGGCCTCAGATTCATAAGAAATGCAAAGAAATTCCAGACATTGAAATTATATGCTGTGGCTAGAACCAAGTTTGTTTCTTTGTCTGTTTTCCTGAAAGATAATACTATGAAAACACAGCTTTTAGATACCGCCCCCCCCCCGAACTTACTTTTTTTTGAATGCACTTGAAACTGTTCTTCCAATTCCTCCTGATTTCTTCATCAAGTATCTGAAAGACATAAAAGAAAGGGTAACACTACATACATTTTTCACACATGTGTGATGAACTTATTGAGTTTGAAGAGAATGAAGTTTGCATGACAATTATTCAATGGAAAGGCTGTGTGAAATGGCCATCACCATTCTTTAGAATTATGAACTTGAGATGAGGAATTGAAGAGAGTGAACATAAAACAATGCCAGGAAGGTTACTGGTCAGTAGCAGGGAATACAAATTCCCTTAGAAAGAACGAGCATCTGAGTAGAATGTGCATACGTTGTGCTGGACATGCCTTGAACCTAATGAGAAAAAGGCATAAATTATAGCCTTCACATAGTGGAACTCTTTTCGTGACCCAAAGTTTTTTACTTCATATACTTTTGAATTATGAACAGAACATTCCTTCTATTTGGGACTGCCATTCACTGAGCATGCAGCTTTCAGAGGGATGCTCATGAAGCAATGGAGGACATCTTACTAGCCAGAGAAACTGGATCAAAACTATGGAAGGTTACAGCCAGATCACGCTCACATCCAGCTAGTTCAGGCTGAGAGGGTGGGACTGGCTCAAGATCCCTTAGCAAACGTCCATGGCAAAGTTGGGGTTTGAATCTAATCCTCCCAGTCCTAGTACAACCTTCTAACCACTACATCAAGATCCCCAAGGACACCTTTTCTTGTACCCCCTGCCACTTTCTGGGAATATTTTTATTATTATTATTACATATTATGTGTATGTATGTATGTATGTATGCCATTATTATTATTATTATTATTATTATACATACATATTATTTAATTGGTTTTATAGACCATTCTCCCAAGGTCATTAGGGCGAACAAGAGCATAGATAGAGCACAATCAAGTTAAAATACAATAAATATAGATTAATATGGCTCTAATAAAAAAATAAACCCTACCCCATTAAAATGCAGCTTTATAAATTAATGTTAAGAAATTAATATTAACTCAAGATGCATGCCTGCTGTCACATTCCCTCTAAAACCCCCCTATAGGGGAGGGTGGTAGGAACCACGCGATGTTATGCAAAAGAAGGAGGAAGGAGGAAGGGGCCCCTATCAACGGCTAGTCTCCCCAAAGGCCCGGTGGAACAATTCTGTCTTGCAGGCCCCACGGAATCCCAGCAAGATCCTGGTAGGTCCGAACAGCTGGTGGAAGAAGCGTGCCTACCAGGCAGGGAACCAGAGCTAAAGGCCCTGGACCCGCAGGAAGCCAACCGCATGATCACAGAAGCGCTCTGTCCGGGTGGAGAGCCAGCCGCATCATGGAGGGGCCAGGATCACCAGCAGGTTGGCCTCCCCGTCGGCCGAATGCAGAGACCGATCATTGGGACATAGGGGGTAAGGCATCTGTCCCAGCAGGTACGCAGTAGGTCCAGCAGGTCACAAGCGTCTTTGAAGGTTAACACCGACACCTTGAAAATGATTCGGTATTCAATGGGTAACCAATGAGGCAGATTTGATTGTGGGGTTTTTTAGCTGTGGATTTTGACTGTTTTAACACGTGGAAGACAGCTTTCCTCTGTCCTGCTGACTTGGTTGAAGTAAGTTCTTTGATCAGCCTTCATGGCTCCCTTTCTTTGTGGCTTTGCCAATTTCTTCTGTTGAAAAAAGCTAAGACAGTCCGTCTTCTCTTGAGCTTGAATAGAGGGAGGAGGAAAGTCCTCCCTCAGCAGCCTTCTTTCCCCCCTCAGCAGCAGCAGCAATTCCAGGAGTGGGAGTCTCTGCTTTGGGAAAGGGGCAGAAGCATTTCTATTCGTTCATTCTGTCGCTACATTGGTCAGGGGATAGCAGGTGGAGGAGACCTAGCAATAAATAAATAAATAAATCCTAGGACCTACTTTTGTCGAATTCTTGACTAGAAGAGAAAAGAATATCAGAGACCCCAAGAGTCCCCTCCGCGCCATGTTTTGTTCTCTCAAAGCTCTCTGGTTCAGGCTTCAGGCCTGCAAATAACAAATTGAACTGTGCTTGCAATGTAACAAACAAACCCTGACCTTTTTGAAACTAGGCTCATTCCGCTAGATGGTGAATAATGCAGACCTCAAACTGCTTTCATAGTACTCTTTGGAAGCTTTAATGCGGAACTTAGCAAATCCACTTGGGGGGAAACAGTTGTGAAAGTGGTTTGAAAATGCATTATTTTTTGCATGTGCAGAATGGGCTCAAAATAAGGACCACAGTCTACAGGTAAGTCATGGAGCCTTGTATGTTAACTCCCTGAGTCCAATAAGGTTATTGAACAGCAGAACTATATCCCAGCCTTAAATAGCTGGATGAATTGTTGCTGTGAGCATGAGAAAAGGGAGGGGCTCATGGGAGTCAGAGTTGGAAGAGACCCCGGCGTCATCAGGTCCAACACCCTGCAATGCAGGAAAACACAATTAAAACACCTACATAGTTTAAGACTGTTATGTTACACTGAGTCTTTAAGTCACCTGGCTAGCAATGGAGTTGCGTTATTGACTTACATCACCAGGTATGGACTGATTGGTCACTGGGGACCGAGTGGCAGGGTAATGGGCACAGCTGCCAGCAGTTGAAGGCAGCGGTGTCGGATTCATGGACCACGCCACCACTTGTGTGGGTCTGTGTGGAAGCGGGCAATGGACAAGCTTAGGTTGTACGTGATTTTTTTCGGATGCAAGAGAAGAAGAAGAGTTTGGATTTATACCCCCCTCTCTCTCCTGTAAGAAGGAGACTCAAAGGAGCTTACAATCTCCTTCCCTTCCCACTGCTACAACAAAGACACTGTGAGGCTGAGAGAGCTCCAAAGAGCTGTGACTCACCCAAAGGTCACCCAGCTGGTGTGGCTGCTGGATTGTACAGGCTAATCTAGTCTCTCAGATAAACCTCCACAGCTCAAGCGGTAGAGCAGGGAATCAAAACCTGGTTCTCCTGATTAGAGTGCACCTGCTCTTAACCGCTACACCACTTGATAATGTTTCTTGGAGGTATATGCTAAAGGTATTAAAACTGTATTGTCGAAGGCTTTCACGGCTGGAATCACTGGGGGTGCTGTGTGGTTTCCGGGATGTATGGTTGTGTTCTAGCAGCATTCTCTCCTGAGGTTTTCTGCATCTGTGGTTGGCAGACTCTTCCCAGCAACCAGTATTAAAAAATGGATTGGGGAACAACTTAGTGAAGTGGAGAGAGAAGAGTTTATACTAAACAAAAAATGTCAAATCATTGTAAATGGAGAAATGGGTCTGAGAAAATGGAGCTTTTTTATAAAGGAACAAGACAAGGATGTCCACTTTCACTATTGCTTTTTTTTATATTTGACACTCAGACACCTAAACAGAATTATTAGAAGTGCTTAGACACAACAGAGGTTTGAATGTGGGGAAACAATCCTGCAAACCGAGAGCCTTTACACGTGACTTAGTAGTAATATTAAAAGATCCAGTGCTAGATGTGGAAGGATTATTAAATAAAAAATGCAAGAATAATTTGGTGAATTACAGGGTTCAAGTTAAATAAGAGTAGAACAAAAATCTTAACAAAAAATACGTCCCGAGAATTACAAAACAAACTATCCCAGCTTTCGGGATTCACGATGGTTAAAAAAGTTAAATATTTGGGAGTGTGGTTGACTAATAAAAATTGTTTACTGTTCCAAAATAAGTATGTAAAAGTATGACATGAAGTAAAGAAAGATCTGTTGAGATAGAATAGAATGAAGTTATCTTTGCTGGGGAGAATATCTGTGTTAAAAATGATCGTGCTTCCCCCAAGGAATGTTATTCTCTCTGGCAAAGGTGTTGCCAGTAATTACTGCTCACAACATGCTTTAGCACACAGTGACAAAAAGATATCAGCTATTTTGTTTGGCAGGGCAAGAAGCCAAGAATTAAAATTTGCAAGATGCAAAAGAGAGAGGAGGTTTAGCATTGCCACATCTAAAAATGTATTTTGAAGCAACTGCATTGGTCTGGATCAGAGCCATTCCTCTACCGGCAGGAATTATGCCGGTGGAGGGGAGGGGCTGTCTGCGATGGGGAGCATGCGAAGGCCCTCAAGAGGTGCCATTGAAGAGGCGTCATGAGTCAGCCTTCAGATCCCCCCCCACCACTCACCCTCGGCCCTCCAGCCGCCGGTCTGGAGTGGCTGCAGGGGACCACACGCTGCCTCCAACCTCAGGGTCGGAGGGCAGTGTGGCCTGGTCTCAGCAGCCCTTCTGACCCACGCTGGAGGGCATCTAGAGTGAGTGGGGCCGTTTTTCTCCAGCGCCAGGAATGACGATGCGCTGAAGAGGGACAGCGGTAAGTGGCAGCCGCCGGGCGCTGCGCGTTGTCACCGCCCCTGCAGTGGGAGTGTTCCCGGGACCCCTGCTTACTTGAGGAGAGTATGCACGGGCTTAAGCTAAGAGTAAAGTGGGGAAAGAGCCCAAAAGTTTGAAAGCAACTTATGTACAAAGTCGATGATAAATTGATTAGGTAAAATGTGTGTAAGATGTTATTAAAGTGGGATACTGAGGAAAAGGGATAAAATTGGTGATGAGTAAAATGGGCTAATAATGGGGGAAGAAACATACAAATGGAACAATGGGAAAGATTATGGAAAAAGATCTGAAATTTGACAGCTTGTTATAACTCTGAAATAAAGTTATTATTATAAGATGATGTAGTAGATGGTATCTGGCACTGAAAAAACTGTCTCAAATGTATAAGAGGTTTATCAAACAAATGCTGGAAATGTCCAACAACTGGATGGTTCTTTTTTCATTTCAGGATGGACACTTAAGCAGGCAAAGATTGTTTTGGGATATGATTTTAAAAGAAATGCAAAAAGATGATGAAAATGACAATTTAAAAACCCTGAGGGATTCTCATGTTGGGGTTGATGGTGAGAAGGTATTCCTCACCAATACAGAACATCTCTTTATGTACATAATAACTTGCAGTGATTCTTTTGCATGCATAAAGCAAATGCAGGTACAATACAATTCCAACAAAACAAGACTGGATCCCGCAAGAAAGTCACCAGAAGAATATGCAGAGGGGTGGCAAGGTTGACAGTGTTTTATAGGAGAGACAAGAATATGGACAATTTTCAAAGATTTCCAAATCCTTTGCAGACCATTTACTGAAAGCGACGCACAAACTGAGTAGTAGCAGCAGAGTTCGAGACTTCTAAATGAAAGCAGCATATGGGACTAAAAAGTAGCGTTTCACGAAAAGCACTGAAAATGAAAAACAGAAAAAATGCAGATATTAACCATAAACCACTATGATCTACATTTGGATCCATAGGGAGGTAGCTGGAAGTCATCATTGTATATATGTGTGTAGAGGGTGTGTGTGTGTGGGTTTTCTTTTTCTTTTAATATTATTACTTTATGGGGGGATCAGATTTGGACTTTTTCTTTTTCTGTATGTGTCGCCCATATGTGCAAAATAAATAAAATCTTCATTTAAAAAAGGGTGGAGAGTCCTGCACTACTCCTGTGTCCATTTCAAATGGTTAAAAGTCGCCTGACCAAGAAGGATTAAAAAAATAGTGTGTTCTCCTTTGTTCTCTCTACAGAACCAGATATTTTTGACAAAATATATTTCAATGATGTTGTATCTGAATTTTGCTGCTGGGAAAAGGAGGAAAATACACAAGTGTGGTGATACTACTGGGACCTTGTAAAAAAGACAAAACAATACGCAAGCTTTCAAGTTCTACGGGGCTCCTTCTGAGTTTCAAATGTGCATTCTGCTAACATGTTTCTTGAATCTTACCTTTGATTATTGCCTTATGGTAACATTGTTCTCCTCTGCATAGTTATAGCAATATTCGGGACACATGGCTTTTCAAAAAAGGTAGCGGTTCACCACACCACACAGTCCTTGGAGCTGAGAAAGAGACCATTGTCCAGTTCACAGAATGTTCAGTATGTTTCTCATTTCTTTCTATTCTGATCACTGATTCACCAAATTAAAGAAACAGCTCTAATTAAGACACAACTTGACATCTCGCTCTGAAATCAAACTCGCTTTTTTTGCTTTTCATGGTTGCTTTCATACTTTAAACCCCACATTATTTGTAATACCGGCTCATCCTGAAGCAGATCTTTTAAAGTGAGGAGTCTTGGCCTAATGTTTGCTCAAGGCCACATATTTGATGGTAGTTTGATAAGTGGTTAGAAAGCGAAGCTTTAATCTTGAGATTCAGGGTTTGATCCCAACACCTCTACCTGGCTGGAAGACTCTAATCCGCTGAACTGGATTTGTTCCTCAGTTCCTACACATGAAGCCTGCTGGGTGACCTTGGGCCAGTCATTTCACTCAGCACCCCCCCACCCCACCCCACACACAAGGTATGTGTTGTGGGGAGGAAGGGAAGGAAGGTGATTGTAAGCTGCTTTGAAACTCCTTAAAGATAAGGAAAAAACAGGGTATAAAAACCATCTCTTCTCCTCTTGAACTCCATTTTATTCCGACAACATCTCTATAAGGTGGATGAAGTTTAGCAGACAAGGGAACTCCTGTGAATGTAGCACCACCTTAGAAATTTCAGTAAAAAAGTTTTGACACAAGGTCTCACATTACTTTTTTACAAGTGCCCTAGTAAAGATGTGGGGTAGACAAGGCAACTGTTAGATAATATTTGTAATTACACCTGACTGAACCCAAAGTACATATCTTCAATCTGGGTCCAGGGGCTATTCAATGTTTTTTACCAATTAATTAGATGATTGAATAGCAGGCATGCCAATCAATATTGCCGTATTTTGTCACCCAAATGAAGAGGGGTAGCTAATAACCCAGAGGACAGGGTCAGAATTCAGAATGATCAAGACAGATTAGAGAACTGGAAGCAAACTAACAAAATGAATATTAGATAATAGTACTTAGAAAAAAAATGAAATGCACAGATATAGGATGGGGGGACACCTGGTTTGGACAACGCTTCATGTAGAAAGGGATCTGGATATTGAATTAGACCCAAACTGAACACATGAGTCAGCAGTCTGGATGTGGCAAACTAAGAACGGCAATGCAATTTTAGGCTAAACCAATAGGAGGAGCAGTGTCTATAGATTGAAGTGGGTAATGCGATAGCACCACTCTATTCTGCATTGGTCAGACCTCACTTGGAGATACTCATGCCCAGTTCGGGGCACCACAATTCAAGAAAGATATTGACGAGCTGGAATGGTCCAGAGGAGGATGCCCAAAATGACCAAAAAAAGTCTGGAATCCATGCCCTATGAAGAGCATTTTAGGGGACTAGGCATGTTTCATCTGGAGAAGGAAGAAGAAGAGCAGAAGAGTTTGGATTTATATCCCCCCTTTCTCACCTGTGGGAGACTCAAAGGGGCTTACAATCTCCTTCCCCTTCCTCCCTCACAACAAATGCCCTGTGAGATAGGTGGGGCTGAGAGAGCTCTGGAAAGCTGTGACTAGCCCAAGGTCACCCAGCTGGCGTGTGTGGGAGTGCACAGGCTAATCTGAATTCCCCAGATCAGCCTCCACAGCTCAGGCGGCAGAGCAGGGAATCAAACCCAGTTCCTCCAGATTAGAATGCACCTGCTCTTAACCACTATGCCACTGCTGCTCCTCTTAACCTTAAGAGAAGATTAATGGGTGACATGATAGGCATCTTTATATATTTGAAGGGATGTCATGTTGTAGATGTGGGGAGCTTTTTTCCTGCCACTCCAGAGACTAGGGCCAGGAGTAATGTGTTCAAAGTACAGGAAAAGGGATCCCAGCTAAACATTAGGAAGGACTTCCTGACAGCAAGGGCTGTTCGACAGTTGAATGCGCTGCTCCTCAGGAAGGTGGTGGAGTCTCCTTCTTTGGAGGTTTCTAAACAGATGCGGGATGGCCATCTGCAGTAGTGGTATCCAAAAATTTTTAGTAACAGGTTCCCTCGCCAGCCCCCCCCTCAGCAAAGGGGCAAGGGACTTACCTAAGAGCAAACTACCTGAGCTTTGGGCAAAACCTGAGTTGGATGCCCCCCCCCCCCCATGGGCAGCCACCCCACCACGACCCCAAAATTATTTTTTTTTTGCACCAGGTCATTTCTAAATCATCACACATTTCAGTAGAAAAAATGCCCCAACTCACAAATCTGAGACACAGCAATGGTGAAACACACAGGTCCTTTGATAGAGACCAGAGATAAAAAAAAGGTACCGAAGGGCTGAGAATCAATGAATTGCAGTACCCGAAGGGATTAACCCAGATCAGGAGCAAGTTACATTATTGAGCCTTAATTACTATATAGGAACCTTTACGCTGAAAGGCAAGTATGACTCTCGGGGAGGCGAGGACGTGGAAAAGTGGACCCAATTAGTAACCCCCTCTCGGCACACACAAATAATTAGTAACCCACTCTCGGGAACTGGTGAGAACCTGCTGGATCCCCACCTCTGGCCATCTGTCAACGGTGTTTTGATTGTTTATTTCTGCATGGCAGGGCATGGGACTTGATGGGTCCCTTGTGGTATCTTCCAACACTATGATTATAGGTAGTGTCTGGACACTGGTTCAAGAATCAACGGTGAAAGACTAGGGCCCCTATTTGCCTGGAGCCGAACTAACATAGGATTAAAGGTTGGATGAAACCCAGGTTGTATGGGAGGACTTTGTACAGGACTCTAGCTCCTAAAGCACGCGTCTGTCTCCGAGTTTTCTCCCCAATCTGGGTTTTCCATTTCAAGAACCACACATTCGTAATTCTTCTCTTTTAACCCCTCTGCACGGCTGTAGACTAGTGAACGGCTGCACCTTATAGGCTACATTATATGGCTGGGGTTTGTTTGTTTGTTTTTTGTTTTTCTACCCTCCAGGCTCCCACCCGTGGCCAAGACCCACCTAGGGACTCTGGCTTCAGCAAGGGTTTAGGGGAGCCTGGGTGCCTACCCGTGGAGCCTGCACCACTGGTGGGAGGAGGTAAGTTTTAAGAAACTAGACGCGCCTCAGTGCAAAGATGTGCACCACAGCCAATGTCTTATGTATGAAGATGGGTAACTAGGAAAACCTGTGTCTAAAGATTTTGGGAAAGCCAATGAGAGATGTTTGAGTTTAGGGTACGGAAAGGAAGACTGCATTTTTTCACCACCATTCCCTATATTGATATCCAACACTTGAAGGTTTATGAACTAATCCTTATTTATAACTTATGTTTTTTTCCCCTGGAGAAAATGGCAGCTTTGGAGGATGGACTCTCTCACAGTAGCTCGCTGAGCCTCCCTCCTTTCTCTCCATCCTCTGCTCTCTGTAGGCTCCACCCACCAATTCTCCACAGGGAATTCCCAACCCCAAAGTTGGCAAACCTAGAGCTCTTGTCATACCCAAGTTTCATAAGCTTTTGGCAGCATAAATGTTCTGAGTCTTTAAGAGGTCACTGAACTTCTCTTGATCATCCTTTGGAGCATTTTAATTAAGAACTCCACTGATACCTTCCCTGTTGTTCCAATCATTAATCTATTTGTTCTTCTGTTTATTCTTTCCCTCGCTTCTTGATTTGCATTCACCAACAGCAATAGAAGAGCAGGACAGGCAAGCCAAAGAGAGAAGAAGCTGGATTTCATCTTTGATTTCAGAAGGTGTGGTGACCAAATAGAACAAAGCAAGTAGCTCTCTTCTAGCTCCCTCTCCTGGGATGCATCCAGACAGAGAGGTGGTCCCATTTATCCCTCTGAATGGAAGGGGTAAATAGGTTAGGTTGAGGGACCTGAGTTCTTGTGGAATGCAGTGTTGGACAGAAGTAGGATTCCCATTTAATCGGGAATAAGGTATCTTCTGGTTATGGCAACGGCTGATTCTCTGTAACTGGAATAAGTTATGCTCTGAGAATGATAATGGCTGGGATGGTAAAAGTTGAATCGATGAAAATGCAGTACAGCTTGTTCTGTAAAAAAAACTGACGTTATTCCAGTCTTTGTGACATGCTCGTAGAACGATTGCATCTCCCATGGCTGGCTCCATTGTACAAACTGTTAGCGTGATGTTGCTTGACCAGCATAAAACGATAGATGCAAACCTCTCTGAGACCCCTTCTGCACATGTAGAATAATGCACTTTCGATCCACTTTCACTTAATGTGGTTTGAGTAGTGGCCTTTGCTATTCCTGTCGGCCAGTAAAACCAGCTGCAAACAGTATTGAAAGTCTAAGAGTTCTGTAGGTGTGGAAGGGGCCTAAGAGTCCCATTTGCCTTTTGTCTCGTCTAGAGAGCCCCCTCTGTAATTACACTCCCCGAAGTGTGAACAATGAAAGTATCTGTCATCCATCCATCTGGGACAACTATAACTCCTCCAAAGATCAAGCAAGATGCCTCAAAATATGCCACCAGCTTCTCTACGACAGTGCGTTATACCATATCTTTGTTTCTGGGGTGGGGGGGGGGGGGTGCAAAGAGGATTTTTGTCTTTTCTCCTCTGTTTTCTCCTTAAAGCAGTCCTGTGAGGTAGGGCTGAAAGTAGTTGCCTGGTTCAAGGCCAACCAATACTTTTCAGTGACTACGTGGCAATTTGAATTTGGGGCTCCAACATCCTCCTCAGACACTGCACTCATAAAATCACACTGATTCTGGGGTGTTATGATGTTGGCCAATGGAACCCCCCCCCCCACACACACACACACACTTTTTTTAAAAGGAGAGATCATTCCCTCCTCTCTGTATGTGCTGCCTTTTCCCCAATGAGGACATAAATTTCTCACTTTGTTCCAGTGGTGGGGATCCGCACTTTTAATGGCACACAGGTCTCACATGGTGGGATTCAAACTCAGGCGTAAGAGCCAATGGGGGCTGGGCGGGGCATTCAAGGTGGGGCATTCCTGCGTGAGGGCTGTGGTAAGGACGCAGTCATGCTGTCACTTGGGAAACTAATGCATGGCTATAGCTAGGCTGCCACCTGCGCCACGCCGTGCACCTCCTGCTAGACTGCTTCAAGTTCTGCGTGCTACTGCTGAGAGGAGGGGCGTAACTAAGGCAAAAATCATGTGGCAAAATCACCAATTAGTAACTCCCTCTCGGCACACACAAATAATTAGTAACCTACTCTTGGGAACCTGTGAGAACCTGCTGGATCCCACCTCTGCTTTGTTCTCATCACTTCCATTTTATCTACATAAAAAACCTGTGAGGTAGGTCAAAATATGATGCAGGATCATAAGAGTAAACCATGCAGATGCTATGAATAGGACTATAATAACAAGTCTCTTTTGTTCTGTCTTTCCAAAAGAAGAAAGAAAAGAAAGGTCCTGCACGGGTTACATGTGCTCTAGCTATATTAGCACTGGCTGGGGGGAACTGGGGTTAATGGGTCATAAACATTTGATCAAAGCACCCTTTACCTGGGTCACATGTGGGGTGCATTTTGGATTTTCACATTTCCCCCTCTCTGTTACCTTCCCACCCTTTGGCGCATGAAAAGTGGCGTCCAAAGCCAAAGTGCTGTGTGGGGCTGACTGGAGGAGGAGGAGGAGGGGCGTCCAGAGCCCCTCCTCCACAAGGAAGTCTTGTGTGGTGCTTTTGCTCCCCCTTCCCAGCCTGCCTGCCTCACTTGTGCTCCTACTGGCTGCTTCGCCTGCCGATCAAAGCCCCAGGGTCCCACCCACCTGGCCGAGCCTCCAATGCCAGCCACCGCTGTGCCTCCTCCAGGCTGCTGTGCCCCACCAGCCTCTGCCTCTCAGTCTGCTGTTGCTCCCATCACCACCAACCAGCTTCTTGCCTCCCTCAGGGAGGGGGAAGTCTGTGGGTCCTGGTAGGGGGAGTTTATCCGGGGCCTTGATGGGGGGATGTGGCACATAGGGCAAGCCCTGGGCACTCTTTGCTATAGGTACTCCACTGGCTACACTGGACTACAGTAGGAGGACCACCTTTAAAAATATTTTAAAGAAGTTTCTGACTGCAGACTGCTAGTCTTAGGGGTTTTTTTTCTAGAAGTCTAGAACTGTCTCTCCCCCCGTTCCCCCCCCCCCCAAGCAAACAAGACAAGTAGGTAAAGCTCCTCTTTTTCCACAGATGAAGTCATTATGTCTCATAATCAGTCCAGTGTCTTGACCGCTGCATAGACACCCTGTCCACAATTTCAGCTTCATAGCTTGGCTTCAGCTTGTGATTTGAAGCATGCCATCTAATGGTAGCTAGTGTTTGTGTGAAGGATAGCAAAGTGATGTCTGAAACTGCCATCTGTATGACTTGGTGACTTTCCTGGCTGCTCAGAGAAGTTCCTTAACCCACGATACCTGCCTCATTCTTTTGCTGTCAGTTCTTGGTATCACAGTAGATTCCAGTGACTGAGGCAGAGCCATGTCTGGTCGATTCCCCACTTGCAGAATTGTCCTAGGATCGACCTAGGTTCGACTAGAGCAAATGCTGAAAACATCCCTCGCCTTCCCTGCACCTCCAAGTCTGGCTGGGCCTGCATTCCAATATGGGTTCTGCCTCTGAAGTTCATACAGACCTCAGAGGGAGAGCCTGCAGTTTATACTGAGCCCAGGAAGGCTGAGCCCAGCCTCAAATTGTGGTCTTGGCCTGGCCTGGTCCAGCTTTATACTACTGACTCCACCTCCAAAATCCATCTGACACCAGCTGTGGACCTTTGGGAGTGGAACCAGCACTATAAAGCTAGTCCCAGCGAAGCCTAGCCTGTAATTTGACACAGAGCAGGACTTCGCTTTGTCCAGCTTTAAAATGTGGACTCCATGTGGATATTGAAGGTAGGAATGATATTCCTAATGGTATTCCGAACATGCCTACATTCCTACCATCAGATCCTCTGAAGATGCCAGTCACAGATGCAGGCGAAACGTCAGGAGAGAATGCTGCTAGAACACGGCCATATACAGCCCGGAAACCACACAGCACCCCAATTCAAACGGTGTCTGCTCAAGCAATCTCTACCCCATCACTAGACCATCTCCTCCTCCCAGTCTTCAGGCTGCAAAGAGCTGGTGGGGGATCTCCTCAGGACTCTTCTCCTTCATTTCATTATCACCTCCTTGCTGACATGGTTTCCCTCCAAAAACATGTGTGTTTTAAGTAATCTTGGTGTTTCGGGATGGAGGAGGAAGAATTGGAGCAATGAGCAAGTTTGGAGTGCTGCCTCTTGTACATGTCAAGTTGTGGCTGACTAGGCATGAAATAAAAGGTTAAGGTTAGTACCAGGGGAACCCATTTGGATGGTGAAGAGTTAACCCTCAGACCAAGGCTGGGGCCTTGGTGCCTTCCTGGACCTGGACTTGGGACAGGAAGCTCTTTAGTCCTGTTAATATCCTTGACCTATAGGCAACGCAGTTAGGAGAGTGAAGTTGCACTTCTCCCTCAAGCATCATGAAATCATGAAATCATGGATCCTGAGTCATGAGTGTGTGAAGGTACAGTGCTCGCAGGCAGGATGTGCAAACAGGAGGAGGCCCGACTCTTCTGCACCCCACCAATCCCTTGCCCTGCAAATGGGTTTGGATAAACTGAGGTGTTGGCTCTATACGTTCTGCATCAGCAGGCAATTATTTTTACTTCCTGCCAGATCATGCTGCTGGCAGGCCCAAGAGCATGACCAGCACAAAGGCTGGCCCTAACCTTCATAGGTTCAGTCCAGCCCCTTCCATGATGACATCGCGGGGAACTAATGTTCACAGATGCAAACAGCCCTTGCCCTGCCATGGCATGGCTTCAAGCAAACTTCCGTCCTTTCCAGTGCGGAAACTGGTGGGACTCTTCCCTGCCCACCCTGAGCAGCAACTGCGGCCGCGCTGATTCACATCAGCGCTTCATCAGATTCAACCAGTTCATGTTTCTGCTCTCAGAAGAGCCTCTTGGAGCATCTGAAACATGACCAGGAGATCACAATTTGTGACAAAATAATCTCTCACCCATACACCTCCCTCCAGAATGTGTCTAGAAGAAGAAGAGGAGGAGTTTGGAGACTCAAAGGGGCTTACAATCTCCTTGCCCTTCCCCCCTCACAACAAACACCCTGTGAGGTAGGTGGGGCTGAGAGAGCTCCGAGAAGCTGTGACTAGCCCAAGGTCACCCAGCTGGCGTGCGTGGGAGTGCACAGGCTAATCTGAATTCCTGTGATAAGCCTCCCACAGCTCAGGCGGGCAGAGCTGGGAATCAAACCAGCTGCCTTCCTAGATTAGATACACCCAGCTCCTAACCTCCCACGCCACCGCTGCCTCTAGAGAACATGTGTTGGCCCGTGCATGGGTGAAGGTCTGGTTTGGGGGCAGGAGGGTGGTGGAATGAAACGTAGAGTGCCTTGGTCACTCTTGAAGCTCAAGAACCTGCTGGGAAAATTAAGCATCTGAGTTGGTTTTAGATGGAGAAACTGTGTTGAACCAAGTTTCTCTGAATCCTTGGTCTGTGACAGATTGCTGCCGTGCTGACTGGATCAGAATGATGTGATGTCAACATGCTTTGCTTGGCAGATTTCCCCTCATTGACTTAGAAGATGGATACCAGCTAGGATCACATGGTGTGCATCTTGTTCCCAGAACAATCTTTTTCTGAGCACATATGTATACATTTTAAAATATTCTGGTAACTGGTTAAAATGATCAGATACAATCAGTGCTGCTGGTAAAATACCTCCATGTGAAATAAGGCCTACACTTTCTTTCTCTAAAAAAAGCACAGTAGCAGTCGAGCAGCCTCTCAACACCTGATCTCTGAAACAAAAACACTCTGGTACCCAAAATGGTACACAAACATTGTCAGAGGTTTTTTTTTAATTGTTCCCTCCCCGAGACTGTCCCCAAATCTTCTGTATCATCACATTCTTCCATTAGATGTATTATAGAACCCAAAAACAACAATTTAAATGCATTTTCAGCTCTGCATGTTTTCTTGAAAGAAGGCATGGCCACACCTTCGTTTTTTTCACATTATGATGTTTTGCTGGGATTTTGGGGAGAATAAATGTCAATGACTGCCTACATCTACCTGATTACACTTTTGGTGCAGCCAGGAGCAGAGCCAGACCCTTCTCTTCAGCATCTACCAAACGTTACAATGAATGGACTCCTCTTCTCTCTGGTTTCTGTCTTCTGCTGTACTTTCTCCACTGGTACGCAGAGTAGCAGTATCAGGCAGAGGGGAGCACAGAAGGGCTTCGGAGGGGGGGTTTCTTTGTCTGCCTCCTGGAAGACTGATAGTGTCTTGCTCTCTGAGGGCGGGAACCACCTGGGTGAATCCCTCTCTCTCTAACAACCACACTGGACTCTTTGTTGGGAGAAACATTTTGGCCATAGCCATTTTATTAGCCAACCAAAACAGAAGTGTGAGGCGAGCATGGGTCTTGATCTTTACCCTCAGCCTACTTCAAAGTTTAAGCTTCACGCATGGGCGATGCCCTGTGGCCATTGACTCTCAGCCTTCACCTGAAGGGTTCTGCTGGGCTGGACGCTTCCTGGCAAGAGGTGGATCCCCATTTTGCCGGGTTCGGCAGGGCGGTTGTCTTCTGTGTCACGCCTCAAGGCCCTCCCAGATAATTACTCCATGCCACCGGGCTGAACGGGTTATGACAGAAACATGCAACAACCTGGTCAAGCCTAGGGAGAGGTGCGGGTGGCAACTGCCGGCTGGCCAAAACACATGGCCAGTAACAAAGTGAGGATTTCCCTCTCAAAGGGTCAATTCAAGCTCCTCTCCTCCTGAGGACGTCAGCTCCTGCTCAACATGGTCTGGGCTTCTGCTTCCCACCCCTCAGTTAAGCATGAAGTATCACCTTGGCTCCACCCATCCCACCCCCAGAGGCAACCACAGCCGATGGGTGATTCACATCTGTTTTTATTACAAAGCACTGAACAAAGATATTACAAGTTGTTTCAAGGGTACAAAAACCTGCCAGGTGTATTTGATCATGCACAGGTTCCACTAACACAACTGTGTGGTGCACTACATTGCCATTCACATGAGACGCAGGCTTAAGAGTCACATGTATGCCATGTATAATTAGACAGGTATGAAAACATCGACAAGCTTAGAAAGAGTCATTTGATCAGACCTTGTTCCTGCCCATTGTGAGTGCTCTTTAATCAAAAATTGATCGATGGGAGAGCAAATGGGTGGATTGCAGGGGTTTTTTTGGGGGGGGGGAGGGGATTTTTCCCAATGTTTCCTTCCGTTTCTGTGAACCCCAGTAATACTGAGGGAGGTTTCAAAGTCATGCTTTCTTCTGTAGCTACCCTGTTTCCCCTAATATAAGACATGCCCGAAAAATAAGACATAGTAGAGGTTTTGCTGAAGTGCGAAATATATAAGGCATCCCCCTAAAAGTAAGAGACATAGCAAAGTTTTGTTTGGAAGCATGCCCGGATTTGAACAGAACACAGAAAATAAGACATCCCCTGAAAATAAGACTTAGCGCATCTTGGGGGAGCAAAAATTAATATAAGACACTGTCTTATTTTCGGGGAAACACGGTAGTAGTTCAGGAAAAGTGCTCAATTAAAAAATAGAAATAACAGCTGAAAGGAAATATAAAGGATCCTTTGAAAGCTACTTACTTGTTGGATAAAAAGATCTGAAGATGTTTATCTTTTGACAATAAGTTTGATGCAAATTGTGATTGTACATTAGTACAAAAGTACACAACTTTGTGGTTCTGTGTCACAGGACCAAGCAAGATATGGAGGGCTGAATGTAGACCGGACCTTCTGCTCCATCCGTGGGACAGAACGTTCCTGGTTGCCCCGTCCTCCTAAAGCCCACAGATCTCCCAAAGTGCTGCTTCTGGCGGACAGCAGAACTTAATGAAAAGTGTGGATGGTGTAAAGTGGGAGTCTGGCAGAAAAAAATGAAATTGGTGCAAAGTACTGGTTTCTTTTTTGTTAATGGGAAAGATGACTTGGATCCACCCGGGTGGCATGGATCCCATCGGAGGGGCCCTTCTTTCCATGTAGCAGCAGATCCTCAGATGAAATTGCATTCCTAGAAAGGGTGGCAGATTTTCCCCCTCCCCCCTCCCCTGCCGCCTGGTTTCAGCTCCAAACTTTCACTTTGTCCCCAACACCATTTCAACCCCCCAAAAATATTGCAGTGAGGCAGAGAAACTTCCTGTCGCCTCCTCCCCTTGGCCATAGTTGCTGATAAAAAAAGCGATGAGACAATAGGGTGTCTTCTCTGACAGGGATGTGTAATCTGAACCAAACACTCTAAGAAACCTGTGGGTACACTATTCTCCTTCAAATAAATTGAATAGGCCCTAAGAAGTCACTCCACTATCAGTGGATATTATCTGAATGGTCAAATTCTTTAGTATTTACAAAATGCTACAGATTTGTTTTTGGCCTTGTATTGTATTTGGGTTCCAGGACATTCT